>NW_006922075.1:1738658-1739349 GCF_000298275.1 Orycteropus afer afer | reverse complement strand
AGCCCTGGTCACCAAGGGCTACAGGGATGACTGCGCTGTGGCCTATCACTAGGAAGAGAAACATCAGGGAGGGAGACAACCTGAGCTGTTGACTTTCCGCTGTCCGGAGGGTGCAGCCATTTTGGATATTTAAAATGACCAAGGGCACAGACATTTGAATGTTTACAAATGGCAGCCATTTTGAATATTTAAAGTGACCAAGGATGCAGCCATTATGAATGTGTACAAGAGGCGGACATTTTGGTTATTAAAAGTGACCAAGGATGTGGCCATTTTGAATCTTTACAAGTGACAACCATTTTGGATTTTAAAGTGGTAGCATTCTTACTCAGATTCCATGGATGTAAGAATAGTCTCTGTTTGTCAAGGTTGGCAGGGACATACAAAAGGCTGACAACAGAAAAGGAGACAAGTGGTGAGTGTATAAGTGCTATCAACTAGTGAATAGAGGAGCACAGCACAGTACCCTGCTTGCATAGATAACATACAAAGAAAATGAGTATCATGAGCAAGTCACTCCAACGTACAATCACCAATTAAACATAAAAACAAAAACGTCACAATGCCTTGGAGGCAACAGAGTATCACAATCCATACAAAGAAGAAAGATAAAGCAGGAGAAACAAGGGACCAGGATCCCTGAGGAAGAAGCAGCATTGGAACTCCCTGATAAGAAATTCAAAAGAATTAT
>NW_006922075.1:1721980-1725729 GCF_000298275.1 Orycteropus afer afer | reverse complement strand
TATTCAATTAGTATGCTGAGCAAATAATCTGAGAAGCTGGACTATATGAAGAAGTAGGTGACATCAGAACTGGAGGAAAACTCATTAACAACCTGTGATATGCAGATGATACAATCTTGCTTGCTGAAAGTGAAGAGGACTTGAAGCACTTACTGATGCAGATCAAAGACTACAGTCTTCAGTATGGATTATACCACAACATAAAGAAAACAAAAATCCTCACAACTGGACCAATAAGCAACATCATAAAAGGAGAAAAGATTGACGTTGTCAGGGATTTAATTTTACTTGGATCCACAGTCCATGGAAGCAGCAGTCAGGAAATCAGATGTACTGCACTGGGTAAAGCTGCTTCAAAGACCTTTTTAAAGTGTTAAGAAACAAAGATGTCATTTTGAAGACTAAGTTACCCCTGACCCACACCATGGTATTTTCAATCACCTCATATGCATGTGAAAGCTGGACAATGAATAAGGAACACTAAAGAATTGATGCATTTAAATTCTGGTGTTAGCAAAGAATACTGAAAATACCATGGACTGGCAGAAGAACAAACACATCTGTCTCGGCAGAAGTACAGCCAGGATGATCCTTAGGAGCAAGAATGGGCAGAGTTTGTCTCACATACTGTGGTCACATTGTCAGAAAGGGCCAGTCCTTGGAGAAGGATATTGCAATGCAGTGAATTGCTTAATATGGCCCTTTTAGCCTCCATTTTGTAATGTACTGTTCAATCCTTGTCTCTATGCCCGTTTAGAGTGGGATGTATCCTTGCTGGAGGGTGTGCCTCAAGTTACTACCTTTAGTTTCCTTGAGAGTATATATGTGAATGTTCTGGGAAAGTCTGCTCTCTTGTCCCTGTCCTTCATTTGGTTCATCATCTCACCCCAGGACTTGAGACAGCAGCCGGTCATTTGACCGATTTGGATTCACCAGCCCCTGAAACCAGGAGAGTGAGGAGAATCCTCCAGACCTATCCATAGACTTGGAACTTGCCAGCCTCCCAGCTTCCCACCACATGAGCCATTTCCTTGGTAGTTTATGAGTTCTGTGAGACATTACAACAAAATACAGAACCCTAAGACAAGAGGGTATAGAAGTTTGGAAAAGTTGAACATTTGGGACACCTTTAACCTCTGCCTCATAGGGGCCAGCCTTGTGCTGATCATTCGAAAAGAAATTATTTGAGCAGATATCATGCTTTGTTAAGTAGAGGGTCAGCGGAAAAGAGGAAGCCCCTCACTGAAATGGATTGACACTGTAGCTGCAATGGACTCAAGCATAGTAAGGATTGTGAGGATGGTGCAGGACCAGGCAGTGTTGCATTCTGTTGTACTTAGAGTTGCTGTAAGTTGGAGGCAACTCAATGGTACCTAATAACCACAAGAAGCAACTTTGGAGGAGCTCTGGTGGCACAATGGTTAAGTGCTTGACTGCTAACTAAAGGGTTGTTGTTGTTGTTGTTATGTGCCATCGAGTCGGCCCCGACTCATAGCGACCCCTCCTTGGGTTTCCGAGGCAGTATCACTACGGAAGTAGGATTGCCCAACCTTCCTTCCGAGGAGTGGCTGGTGGGTTTGAACCGCCAGCCGTCTGGTTAGCAGGCAAGTGACTTAGCCACTATGCTACCAGAGCTCCCAAACCACCAGCTGCTCTGCAGGATAAGGTTATGGCAGTCTCCTTCTGTAAAGATTAAATCAAACCAAACCAAACTAACTGTCATAGAGTTGATTCTGACTCATAGCAACCTCAATTTGGAAGCCTTGGAAACCCTGTGGACAGTTCTACTCTGAGCTATGGGGTCACTATGATTTGGAAAGACTCAAACAAAAGCAATGGGTTTAAGCAATTTTGGGCAAGTAATTATTTTTAGTAACTGAGGATGAAATTCTATTGTGTAATTCATCCTTGCCTCTACCAACTTTATTACCAAGGGTCCTGTTATTTCCTGCTTTGGCTGCTGAGAGTGCCAACCCTGGCTCTTTCATCCTAGATAATGCCCATTTGCACTTCTTCCAATAGCCTCCACAAGCATCTGCACTCCTTCCATCCAGTCTCATTTCTACCGCAGGCTGGTCTTTCCTGGCTGAAAAAGAGAGCAACTAATTCATACTAAAATACTCATGACCGATAAAATTATTTTAGAGCAAGTCATTCAGCTTCTCTCCAGGACTTAGCTTACTTATCTCTAAAATAAGAGAGTTTGGATTAATTGACTCTTAAATTCTTTTTCTAGTATAACTTTTTAAATCCCAAAAATGAAAGTCAAAGATAACCACTCCAAGGTTGTTTGTATTTTTTAAAGAGAATTCTAAATAATAATAAGCTAACATCCACTCTGTGCTTATTGCACTGGCAAGCACTCTTCCAAGGATTTTACATATATAATTTCTTTAATCCTCACAATAACCCAGGTAAGAAGTGTGTTGACTAGGATGATAGTAACTGAGGTAACAAATAAATGCTCAAAATATATACCTCAAAATAGTTTATTTCTCACACCACAGGCCAGGATGGATGTTCCTGTCTGTGGGTGGGTGGCTTTCCTCTAGTTGGCGATTTCGGTATCTAGGCTTTTTTTTTTTTTTTTTCTTCTTGTGATACTGCCATCTCCTAGACCTCACTGTCATCAGCATTCAGTCAGAGAAGGAAACAGAGAGTGGGAAGAAGGGACAAACATCTTAAAAATCTGACCCAGAAGCAACATACTTCACTTCCACTCATACTGCATTACTGAGAGTTACTCTCAAGGCTACACCTAGGTCCAAAAGGAGACTAGGAAATATAAACTCCAATGGGGCAGTCAATCTTATTTGATCCTAATATGCACATTTTAACATCTTAATCAGAATGCATTGTTCAATCAGTGATAATTTTAGTATTCAATGTAAATCACATTTACTTGGCTGCCTTCTTTTCTAAGTACTGCATTAAAAATGTGTCTTGCAATCAATGGAATCTTAGAGTAGATTAAGTTGGTGTATAGAGTAAAAACTGCAAAAGCCAGAACTAATGTAAGGCAGAAACCTGTCAGACAAGGAAAACTAAAATATTTTCCACTAAAGCGAGTGATAGAAAAGTTGGTACGATAGTACTGTCAAAGACAGAAAACTTGTGAGAAGGCAGTCCTGTTGAGTTCCAACTCTCATAGGTTTCACTGTAATACGGAAGAAGGAGCACAAATTTTGTTCTTTCTAAGTCAGTTCTTCCGTTCACCAAATACCCATGCTTACTCTTCTTCCCTCACTCCAAGGAGACACACCAGTGTCCAATTCAGTTACACACAGATCAAAGTCCAGGATCTCGGAGTGACAGGAAATCATCTCATCAAGTCCAGATAAAGCTGTCTGCAATATGGTGTTGTTGTTGTTATGTGCTGTGGACTATGCTACCAGAGCTCCTTGTCTGCAATATGGTGATATACAAATATATAGAGAAATTATCTGTACCTCCCATTATATAATGATAAAACAGGGACAAGATAAGGGAAAAATTGGGAATACATAGCAGCCATTGGTCCACCTTGGTAATGGATCCTACCTTTTTAAGTTATCATGGACAGAGCGTTGAAACATTATTTGCCAATGCATAACTTGAGTCACCATCTTTCCAACACCAACATCTGTGTTTTTTTTTTTTTTTTGCTACCTCCTATCCGAATGTTTAGCCATTAACACTTCAGGTTTTGTTATGGCAGCACTTCCTTCTAAGTACTAATTTCCATATGTAATAATTTGTTGTTGTTGTTG
>NW_006922075.1:1709906-1721880 GCF_000298275.1 Orycteropus afer afer | reverse complement strand
TATGTAATAATTAGGGTAATGTTAATGACAGTAAATAATAGATTCTAAAATATATGGCTCAAACAAAACAGAGATCTGTTCCTCATTCATTTAACCACAAGGCAGGTGCTCACAGTTGCTGGGCAGCTTTTCTCCGCGCTGATTCCAGAATCAAGTCCCCTTCCATCTTGTGGTGCAGTTTTTCCCTGGAGTCTCACCTTCAAATGAATCCAGCTAGTGAAAGGAGAAAGATGATGGAGAAAAGATACTTGCTGCTTAAAAGCCTTGGCCTGAAAATGCCATACATCACCTCTACTCATAGACCACTGTGAGAACAAGAAGGAAGGCCACCTCACATACATAAGGAAGCAGGAAAGGAAGTCCTTCTCTGGGGGGTTGCTTCCAGTGGCAACTCTCTTCTCGGCAAAGGAAGCACAAATTTTGATGGAGAGTTGGCTGTCTCTGATACAAGAAAGTAAGGGTTGAATTTTGAATGATAGAAGTTTAGTGGCAGGGAGAAATTTAATAACATTATTAAAGAACTCCTCATAGAGTACCTCAGATCATAAGATGCTGGTACCCACCAACTCTGTCTTCACATAAGTTTGTATTTGTGTATTGTTTCTTTCTCTCTCTCTCTCTTTTTTTTTAAACTTTTTATTGTATTTGAGTGAAAGTTTACAGAGCAAATTAGTTTTTCATTGAAGAATTCATACACATTTTGATTCGTGACATTGATTGCAATCCCCACAATGTAACAACACTCTTCCCACTTCCTCCCTGAGGAGTAAGTATGCATTTTATTTCCATTCACTCTTCTTTCCTATCCCTTCTTGCTTTCTGAGCTTTATGCCTGGGCAAACACTCCCCTTTTGATCTCCTGTGGTTGGTTGTTTTAGGGAGTGCATACCTCCCTGGTGTTACTGTTTACCTTATAGGCCTGTCTACTGTCTGGCTGAAAGTTGAACCACAGGGGTGAATTCAGTTCCAGGCTTGAAGGGTTTCTGAAGGCTATAATCTTGGAGGTTCCACCAGTCTCTATTTGACCAGTAAGCCTGGTCTTTTTTATTATTTTGTGCTTTGGTCCACATTTTTCTCCCAGTCTACACAAGACCTTCAATTGTGATCCCTTTAAGAGAGGTCAGCAGTGGTAGCCAGGCACCATCTAGTTCTTCTGGTGTCAGGGTCATGGAGGGTGTGGTTTACATGGTCCATTAGTGTGTTGGACTAATTTTTTCCTTGAATATTTGATTTTTTTTTTCACTCTTCTTTGCTCCAGACAGAGAGAGAGCAATAGTTTGGATGGCTGCTCACAAGCTTTTAAGACCCAAGTTGCTACTCACCAAAGCAGGGTGTAGAAGATTGTCTTTGTGGATTATGTTATGCCAATTGGCTTGTTGTCTCCCAAGACTATATATATTCCTGAGCCCCCAGGCCCAGCAACTCATTCCCTCAAGGTGTTTGGTATGGCTAAAAAGTTTTCATGACTTTGCCCCCGTATGCTCTACTATATTTATAGATATATTAGCAGCACATATAAATACATATGTAGAAATATCCTCTGCCAAACCTGCATATATTCATGGGTGCAGTCCCACTCACCTTCCTACTCCTATTCAGCTTGTATGTCTATCTATGTTTCCACTAATAGATCATTGCTATTACTGTTATTGCAGAATTGTGTATGTAATGTAACAGTATTTACTTTTGTTGCCTTTAATTCTTTTTTTTTTTTTAGGTTTTATTTATTTATCTTTATTTTTTAAATTTTTATTGTGATTTGGGTGAAAGTTTACAGAGCAAATTCATTTATTATTTTTTAATTTAATAATATTTTATTGTTTTCATTTACTAAAACAAATTAGTTTTACTTTACACAGCAAATTAGGTTTCCCTTTAACAGTTTTTATACAAACTGTTCCATGGCATTGGTTATAGTTTTTACTATGTGTCAGCATTATCATTATTTCCATTCTGTTTGTTCTGTGTCTATTAATCTAGCTTCCTCCCCCCTCCCCCCTCGCCTTGCCTGTAACTTTTATTTTGGAGTAAATGTTGACTGTTTAGTCTCATATAGCTCATTGTCTGATGGAGTACATTACTCATGGGTGGTACTGTTTCTTTTGTAAGCCAATCCATTATTTGGGTAAAGGGTGACCTACAAGGATAGCTTAAATTTCATGTTCAAATGTAAACTTAGGGCGATACTCTTAGGCATGCTTCTAGTCTCTCAGTCCAGTAGATATAGCCTTTTTTAGAATGTGAACTTTGTTCCACATTTTTCTCCCATTTTAACCTGAACCTTCTGTTATGTTCCTGGTCAGACGGTTGGTATTGGTAGCTGAACACCATCTAGTTCTGGTCTCAGTTTTGAAGAGGTTATAGTTTGTGTGGGCTATTAGTCCCACGGATTGGATTCTTCTTTGATACTTTGATTTCCATCATTCTCTTTTAGTCTGTATGAGTAGAGACCAATAGTTTTATCTTAGATGGCCACTGGCAAGCTTTTAAGACCACAGATGCTATTCACCAAACTTGGAGATAGAACATTATCTTTGTGAACTGTATTATGCCAATTGACTAAGTTGTCCCCCAAGGCTATGATCCTAAGAGCCTTGATCCAGTCAACCAATTCTACAATTGTTTGGATATGTCTAGGAAACCTCTGTAACAGTGCCTTCTATGTGGACTGTTACATATGTAGATATATAAGCAGCACTTTGTGTATTATTTTGAAACAACAAAGCAGTTTAGATAATGCACCAAGGAAGAGCTCTTGTTAGTTGCTGTCAATTTGGCTTAGATTCATGGCAACCCCATGCACAACAGGTAAAAAAGTTGCCTGGTCCTACAACATCTTCATGATTGTTGGTATGCTCAAGTCCATTGTTGCAGCACTGTGATTTGAGTGCCTTCTAACCTAGGGGACTCATCTTCCAGCAGTACACTTCTAGCAGTGTATTGAATAATATTCTGTTGTGATACAGAAAGTTTTAATTGGCTAACTTTTAGAAGTAAGCTGCCAGGCCTTTTTTCCTTGTCTTAGTCTGGAAGCTCTGCTGAAACTTGTCCACCATAGGTGACCCTGCTGTATTTGAAATATGGGTAGTAACATTTTCAGCATCAAAGCCACATGCAAGCCACCGCAGTGACACAAACTGGCAGATGGGTGGTGGAAGGGGGAACTAGATACTTTTAAAATGTTGCTGAAGAGTCATGGGCTTTTATAATTTTAGAATTGCAAGAAACTCAAAGGTACCCTCTGGTTTAGAGATCACAAACTGGCATCCAAGGGCCCAATCTGGTCCACAGGTGTGTTTTGTTTGCTTCATAATTTGAATTAGTTGTCAACGTTTAAAATAAGATTTCACATTTCTACAAATCCAGATTCCCAACTGTTCAAAGAAATGAAAGATACGGCTTCCCTGGTTAGTTAGCATTTCCCCATGGCAGTAAGGAGAGCTGAGCAGTACCTGTGCCCTCTGAACATTGCACATGTTCCTCAGTTTCCCACAGTCCCCCCTGTGGGACTCCTTCATTTTCTTCACATAACCTGCCTGGACCCTGGTGGCAGCCTTTGAGTTTGCAACCCTTGCTAGATTGACTTGTTCATTTTTTTTCCTGGTCGTTTTATAATCTATTTGGAATTTTGAAGAATTTTTTTTTAACTTAAGAGTTATTAAAGTTAAATTGTATTAAAATTGTTTTTTAAAAAAGTATACACACCATTTCAACCATTTCTACATGTACAATTCAATGACAGTGATTACATTCTTCAAGTTGCACTACCATTCTCTCTAGCCTTTTCCACATTATTCCACCAGTGTTATCTTAAACTCACTGCTTCCCTAAACTTCCCATGCAGCCTTTCAAGTTGCCATTGTCAATTTGGTCTCTCATGGATAATTCTTTAAAAGAACACAATGCTTAAAGCAGGTGTACTTTACTAAGTAAGATACGCAAGTTTCTGGTTCAAAGAAGACTTTAGGGGATAGTTTTGGTTTAATGACTTGTTCATTTTTACAGATGAAGAAGTGAGACCTGAAAAAGGCAAGTAACCTGCCTTCCACATCACTTCTGTTTTACAATATAACACATACATATAACATAATATAACACATACATGTGCTCTTTTGGTATATTTCTTTTTCCATCGCATACTTTTCCCCTCAAAGAGTGGGATTCTTTAGCAAAGGAACAGATATTTGCAAAGAAAGCACATAGTCTGAGAAAATTAGGCTTAAAGCAGGAAGAGATGAAGGGGATGTTAACGGTAGGATAATTCAGAGACTCACTAACTGGAATTCAAGAGACTTCAATAGGAAATTATTAATGGGCGGAAGTGGAAGGAAAGCAAGGTTATGCATGTAGTAAGAACAAATGAGAGAAGCATATGTGGAGAGCTAAGGGTAGGTGAGAGAAAGAATAAAGGAGGCCTCAAATTGATGTGCTCCTGTACATAGGTCAACATAACTGGAAAGCAGCAGTTGATTGAAAGAAGGAGGAATCATCATGGCACCAGCAGCCAAAAACAGACTCCAAAAGCAAAACTGAATCATAAAAAATAATTCAAAATTAGAAGAGATTCCTTTTTCAGATTTATTTATTTGATTTGAAAAAAAAAAAAAAGTGAAAAAAAGCAAGGGAAGCTTGCAGGTTACCTGAGAAATTATTAATACAAAGAGATCAAAATAGTCATCTGAAAGAAAGAATAAAGCTCTGCAAGTATTTGGTTAGCCACTGAATTTTGTGAGATGTGAGAATGTCACACACACAGACATGTAAGGAGCATTTCAATAGTGAAATGAGGTGAGTTAAAACTAGTTGAAGAGCACAGGTGATTATCATTTCCCTGTGTCCTTGCTTTTTATGCATTCCTGCCTTCTTAAGTTTCTCCCTGTAGAAGTACCACCCTTCTGATCTTTCTTGGTTGATTGTTCTAAGGAGTGCACCACCATGGTATAATTGTTCACCTTATAGGTCTATCTGTTGCTTGGCTGAAAGTTAAGCCACAGGAGTGAGTTCAATTCCAGAATACCTTTTTTCAACAGTATAAACAGCAACTATACATGCAGATCTCACCAGGTGAGATGCACAGAAATCAAATTGACTACATCTGTGGTAGGAGATGATGGAAAAATTCAATATCATCAGTCAGAACAAAGCCAGAGCCAACTGCAGAACAGACCATCAATTACTTACATGCAAGTTCAAGTTGAAGCTGAAGAAAATGAAAACAAGTCCATGAGAGCCAAAGTATGACCTTGATTATATCCTACCTGAATTTAAAGACCATCACAAGAATAAATTTGACTCATTGAACACTAATGACTGAAGACCATCCAAGTTGTGGAATGACATCAAGGACATCATATGTAAAGAAAGTAAAAAGTCATTAAAATGACAGGAAAGAAAGACCAAAATGGATGTAAGAAGAGACTCTGAAACTTGCTCTTGAATGCAAAGCAGCAAATAGAAAGAAATGAAGTAAAAGAGCTGAACGGGTTGCGAAGGGTGGCTCAAGAAGACAAAGTAAAGTATTATTATGAAATGTACAAAGACCTAGAATTAGAAAATCAAAAGGGAAGAAGAAATGCAGCATATCTTAAGCTGAAGGAATTGAAGTAAAAATTTAAGCCTTGAGTTGCAATATTGAAGGATTCTGTCTGTGGGCAAAGTAAAGGTGCTCTGGTGGCACAGTGGTTAAGACATTTGGCTGCTAACCAAAAGGCTGGTGTTTCTAACCCACCTACCACTACATAGAGGGAGCTCTGGTAGCATAGTGGCTAAGGCACTTGCCTGCTAACCAGAAGGCTGGCGGTTCAAACCCACCAGCCACTCCTCGGAAGGAAGGTTGGGCAATCCTACTTCCGTAGTGATACTGCCTCGGAAACCCAAGGAGGGGTCGCTATGAGTCGGGGCCGACTCGACGGCACATAACAACAACAACAACTACATAGAAGACAGATGAGTCACTGTTTCCATAAAGATTTACAACCTAGGAAATCCTATGGGGCAGTTACACTCTGTCCTATATAGTTGCTTTGAGTTGGTTTGGGTTTGGTTTTGGTGTTGGCAAAATACTGAACAAAGCAAGAAGCATCAAAAGAAAATGGAAGGAATATACAGAGTCACTGTACCAAAAATAATTGGTCAATGTTCAACCATTTCAGGAGGTGGTATAAAATCAAGAACTGAAGGAAGAAGGAAGAAGGACATATTGAAGGAAGAAGTCCAAGCTGCACTGAAGGCACTGGCAAAAACAAGCCTCCGGGAATTGACGGAATACCAATTGAAATGTTTCAACAAACATGGAATGCTGCAAGCGATCACTCATCTATGGCAAGAAATTTGGAAGATAGCTACCTGGCCAACCAACTGGAAGAGATCCCTATTTGTGCCCATTCCAAAGAAAGGTAATCCAATAGAATGTGGAAATTATCAAACAATATCGTTAGTGTCACACACAAATAAAATTTTGCTGAAGATAATTTAAAAATGTTTGCTGCAGTACATGGACAGGGAACTGTCAGAAATTCAAGCTAGATTCAAAAGAGGACATGGATAGTGGTGGTGTCAGATACATCTTGGCTGGAAGCAGAGAATACCAGAAGGATATTTACCTGTGTTTTATTGACTATGCAAAGGCATTTGACTGTGTGGATGATATGAACTATGCGTAACACTGTTAAGAATGGGAATTCCAAAACACTTAATTGTGCGGCATGTGGAACCTGTACATTGACAAAGAGGCCATCATTGGAAGAGAACAAAAGGATACTTGTGCTTTAAAATTAGGAAAAGTATGTGTTAGGGTCATATCCTTTCACCAAATTTATTCAGTCTGGGAGCTCTGGTGGTGTAGTGCTTAAGGCATTTGACTGCCAACCAGAAGGCTGGCGGTTCAAACCTACCAGCCACTTCTTGGAAGGAACATTGGGCAATCTGCTTCTGTAGTGATACTGCCTCAGAAACCTAAGGAAGCGTCGCTGAGTCGGATCCAACTCCACGTCAGTGAGTTTGATTTTTTTTGGTACGCTAAGCAAATAATCCTAGTAGTTGAATTATATGAAGAAGAATATGGCATCAGTTTTGGAGGGACACTCATTAACACCTTGCCATACGCAGATGACACCACCTAGCTTGCTGAAAGCAAAGAGGATTTGAATCACTTATTGATGAAGATCAAAGACTACAGCCTTCAGTATGAATTATACTTCAACATAAAGAAAACAAAAATGTTTACAACTTTATAAGATAAACAGAGAAAACACTGAAGATGCTAAGGATTTCATTTTACTTGCATCCATAATCAATACCCATGGCAGCAATAGTCAAGAAATCAAATGACATATTGAATTGGGCAAATCTGCTGCAAAAGACCTTGTTAAAGTGCTAAAAAGGAAAGATGTCCCCTTGAAGACCTGATCCAAATGTTTTCAATTGCCTTATATGCATGGTAAAGCTGAACAATGAATAAAGAAGACTGAAGAAGAATTGATGCATTTGAATTATGGTGCTGGGGAAGAATACTGACTATACCATGGTCTGCCAGCAGAAAGAACTCTGGTGGCATAGTGGTTAAAGCATTTGCTGCTAACCAGAAGGTTGGTAGTTCAAACCCACCAGCTGTTCCACAGCAGAAAGATGAAGTAGTCTGCTACCATAAAGATTTACAGCCTTGGAAACCCTAAGGGGCAGTTCTACTCTGTCCTATAGGATCATTAAGAGTTGAAATCAACTCGCTGGCAGTGGGCTTGGTGGTTTTGGCCGAAAGAATGAACAAATTTGTCTTCAAAGACATACAGTCAGAATGGTCCTTAGAAACGAGGATGGGAAGACTTCATCACACATACTTTGCACATATTATTAGGAGGGACCAGTCCCTGGAGAAAGACACCATTCTTGATAAAGGAGAAGGTCAGTGAAAAAGAGGAAGACCCTTAACAAGATGGATTGACACAGTGGCTGCAATAATAATGGGCTCAAACATAGAAATGATTGTGAGGATGGCACAGGACCAGGCAGTGTTTCATTCTATCGTACACAGGGTTGATATGAGTTGGAACTGACTCTACAACACCTAACAAGAACAATATTTTTTAAAAATAAAATCTTCAAGGCTCATTTGGAAGTTTTAGTGGTGGTAAAGGGCTTAACGGTATTATAATAGCAAAAAACAAATGACCAAACAACAAAACTCACTGCTATTGAATCAAGTCTGACTCATAGCAACCCCCTACTGGGTTTCTAAGGGTATAAATCTTTACAGAAGCAGACTGCCTTATTTTTCTTCCATGGAGTGGCTAGTGGGTTCAAACCACTAACCTTTTAGTTAGCAGCCAAATGCCTTAACCACTGCACCACCAGAGCTCCTTATAATAGTGAAAGCAAAGCAAAACAAAAAACAAAGAAAAGAAAAATAAATAAGAAAAACACCTTCATAATTGACTCTTTCCTAGCCAGTGTTGAAGATAAATAAGGCTTCAAAACTGGGAAACTGAAGTTTGATTTCTCCAACCTCCTGTTTTCTGCCTGCCCCACTTTCACCACAGGTATCAGCATTTTATTTCAGTTTTCTGATCAGTTATTTGTTAATTCACTGACTGTTAATACATGAATATGAATTAACTTTGTAATGTGCTGATTTCAACAAGATATTTTCATTTTGTTTTTCATAATGAATTTGAGCATGAAAGGTTCTGTTACCCGCAATAGGAGCTTCAGGTACATATAACAGGCAAGGAAATTTTTTAAAGGAGCAGAAAGGCCTCCAGCGTGAGTAAGGAGAGCTCTGAAAACGGATCTGATTTAGTGATCTGAGCCTAGTTGAGAGAACTGGTAGAACTGAAGTGAAGTGGGGAGTAATCCAGGAACCCTTGATGAAATTAATGACTATACTGACTTCACAATGCCTGAGTGGTACAAATGGTTAACTCATTCAGCTGCTAACCAAAAGGTTGGTGGTTTGGGTCCACCAGGGAAGAAAGACTTGGCAATCTACTTCTAAAAACTCAGACATTGAAAACTCTGTGGAGCACAAGTTTACTCTGACACATTTGGGGTCACCATGCTTTGGAGTCAACTCAATGGCAATTGATTTACACTGACTTCTTTGCCTAATAAACTTTCTCCCACAGGAATAACAATAGCAGGTTGGCTAGGTAAGAAATTCTGCATCAGTTATCATGAAATTGGAAAGAAATGGCCCTTCCTCCAGGACTGATGGCTTTCTACCCTACAGGTCACATCTCTTCCATTCTTCCTACTTTGTTACCCCATCCTTTCATACATACGTACAGGTCAGCTCCTCTCCCTCTTCCTTTAATCACATTGCAACCTCTGTTCAGGAACCAGGGGTGCTGTATAACTAGTTATAAATACACAAGTTATGTATATAATATAAGCAGCTCTAGTGGCATAATGGTTAAGCACTCAGCTGAAAGGTAGGCAGTTTGAGCCTATTAGTCACTCCTTAGGAGAAAGATGTGGCAGTCTGCTTCCATAAAGATTAAAGCCTTGGAAGCCCTATGGGATGGACAGTTCTTCTCTGTCCTAAAGCATCTCAGGGTCACAATGAGTTGGAATCGACCTGATGGCAATGGGTATGATTTTTTGGTTTATATATAATATAGTTCTGCAGATTGTGCATCTGCAAAGTATCCTGTGTGTCACCCTGCAGAAGTGGTGAATGGAGGCTGAAATCCAGCCATACCACTCCCACCAAACCCTGTACTAGAGAGGAGGCCTTTTTCTAAAACACACCAAGGTGCCAATAAGCCAGCCACACCCTAGCAGTTACCCCTGTGTTGTATGTTTTGGCACACTGGACACTGCAGTAGTGCTCTTAATGAAACTCCTCCTAGGTACTCTCTAGATAAGGTGATGCTTCTCACTCCCTTGCAAATGCAGATGAAAATCTCTGGAAGAAAGCATGCCCCACAAGAATCTCATGGGTAGGTATGAGTTTCAGCAAACATGAAAATACATTAAATAGCACTAAGCTCGTGAAGAAGCAAGCCTTCATGGACAGGCATCAACAAACAACCATCAAATTTAGATCTCTCATAATATCGAATGATGGAACAGTCAAATACAGAATATATACTAGTCATGGTGCTTCTTCCACAACTGATGGCTTCCTACCCTACAGGTCACCTCTCTCCCATTCTTTCTACTTCTTTTTAAGCACTTCTTCCTACTTCTTTTTAAGCATTTCTTTTTAATGCTTAACAAAATAAAGAAGGGATTCACAAAGATGACCAAGCTATATGAGAAATAAATGAAAAAGAACCAATGGAACTTTTATATATGAAAATATTTTAAAAAATAAAATATATCAGTGAATGGTTTAAACAACAGGTTTAATACAGTTGAATAAAGAAATAGTGAAAAGGATAATATAGCTAAATAAATTACCTAGAATACTATCTATGACTATTTATCTACCTACCTACCTACCTATCTATGTATGTGTATACATACCCTCTCCTCATTTATTGACATGGTTGGTTAGGTTTCAAAGACCAGGTTTTTATACAAAACTCAGTGTTCTGTGAAAATAGAGGTTGACCATATCAGATCACAAAACTACCTAACTGCCAAATTACATCATTACATAACTGCCAAACAACTGAGAGAATGATGGTCCAGCAATGATGATATGTAACCTTAACCATCACAGCCAGCTTTACTCTCAACTCGCATTACTACATTTGTTACTGCCAAGCATATATCATTAATGTGCAAAATAGTCACATAGTAGGTTTTTTGCTATCGTCATAAATGCAAAATGATAGATAACAAGATATTCAATAAGTGAGGAATAGATGTTTATATATATATATATATATATATATATATGAGATGTATATATGTTATATATATCTAAGAAATATATGTAAGAGAGATACATATCGATCTAAGGTCTACAACTATAATTATATAACTGTGTGTATATATATATATATATATACAGAGAGAGAGAGAGAGAGGAGCTCTGGTGGTGTAGTGCCTAAGGCATGTAACTTTTGACCAGAAGTGGTGGTTCAAACCCACCAGCCACTTCCCGGAAGGAAGGCTGGGCAATCTACCTCTGTAGTGATTCCACCTCGGAAACCCAAGGAGGGGTCACTATGAGTCAGATCCGACTCAACAGCAGTGAGTATATATGCTCACTGCCGTGAGTATATATGCTCATTGCCATGGAGTCAGATCTGACTGGTGGGTTTGAACCGCCAGCCTCTGCCTAGCAATCAAATGCCTTAGGCACAATGTCACCAGAGCTCATGTGTGTGTGTGTGTGTGTGTGTGTGTGTGAGAGAGAGAGAAATAGACTTAAATGTTGGATAAACATCACATGAAATAGACTTAAATGTTGGATAAGATGAGATAGTCAACAAGCATCAGAGTCCTGGAAATAAAGAGAATGAAAGAAAAAAATATTTAGAATTAAGGGCTAGAATTATCCATAGATAGTGCAGGAAAATAATGCATAGCTTTGGTAAGCACAGCATATCCCGAGCAGGATGGATAAAAATTAACCTACATGGTATAGGAAAAGGGGAAAACACCAAAGAGATAATCCTAAAATTATCCATAGGGATAAAACAGATTACTTAACAAGAATAACAATAAAACTGACAATGTATCTAACTACAACAATGGAAACCAGAAAACAGTATTTTTAAAATGCTATGAGAAAATAACCATCCATATGTCAAACAATCTTTCAAGAACAAGGACGATCTAACTATATGCTGTTTACAAGAGACATATCTTAGACCCTAGGACACAGTAAGTTGAAAAGTGAAAAGATGGAAAAAAATATTTCATGCAAATAATAACTAAAAGAGAGCTAAGGTGGCAATCTTAATATCAGACAAAGTAGACTTTAAGGCACTATCTGTTACAAGAAATAAAGATAGCTATATATAGTGATAGGAGCTCTGGTAGCATAGTGCCTAAGGCACTTGACTGCTAACCAGAAGGCTGG
>NW_006922075.1:1705588-1708703 GCF_000298275.1 Orycteropus afer afer | reverse complement strand
ATATATATACCAAAAAAAAAAAAAAAAAAGAATCCACTCAATGGCGTCTTGTTTAAACTGGTTTTATATACAACTGTGAAATTATAGATTGACTGTTACATATTTTTCTAATACACATTACAGTAAGTACAAAACTAAAAACAAAACTCTCCCTATGGAACACAGTTCTAGTGTAATATACATGGGGTCACCATGATTCAAAGTTGACTCCAAGGCAATTGGTTTGGTTTTTATACATGGTAAATTCTGTAAAACATAATGAACACATCATTGATTTGCAAATACTCAGCTACATAATGCTTTAAAAAAGTTTACTTTATAAAGAGGACAAAAAATTTTAGGGCAACACAATTAATTTGCATTTTTAAAGGTAAACTTCAATAATCTCTGACTAAAAATAAATCTCAAACTCCAAACTGATAATTAAAAGTAAGGGTGATATAAATAATAACTTTTTGCATGCCTTTGTCATACTTCTGTGTAGCAACATTGTTTGTGAGCAGCTACTAACATGGAAGGGACATCATGGGTGGTTTGCTGTAACTACTGAGAACCCACAATATTGGCTAAAAATTGCAAGCAGTTCATATAATTGTGTGCTGACAGAACCATTCAACACTTATGTTACAATTTGAATTCCTCTGAATTTTCAGTAATAATCCATTTATTTGAGGGTAAATAATTATGACTACCAAGAATGAACTCTGCCTCCCAAATTTAGAATTGATAGACAAACTCCACCTAATAAACAAAGGAAAGAATAAAATGAACCTGCAGGCAGAGGGTCAATATCCCGAGGCACAGTGATTTGTCTGCAGTAGACAAGGCCCAGCAATGTGTAGAGGTTCAATCAGAGACCACTATGTAGCCCTTGTGTCAAAAAGCCTGGCCATCCCAGGCTTTATTCCAACAAGGGTGAGACTCAGACTGCAGAGATAAAGTCTGAGGCTGATTCCGAAATCAGACATAAGCAAATCAATGATAAACTATTTTTAATATGGAAAGACCCAAGCAATGCCCTGAGTGTACTATTTTCCCTCATGTTGAAGTCACACTAATGTTATCACTTGTATTTGGAATCTATATAAATACAGAAAATAATAATAAAAGTAATGACAACACTTATAACAATAACAACAACAAAAAGAATGAGGATGAAATAAAGCCAAATTCAGGTAAACAAAAGCTGAGAAACCCTCATTAAAAGAACTTCTAAGAAATGAAGAAAAATGATGCTAGGAAAAAGTTTCAGATACAAGAAATGCTGAGCAAATAAAATGATAAATGTGTAAATATAAGTGAATATCATCTGTAAAAAAGAAAATAATTTATTATTATGTCCAGTGTGTGGGATTACAAACAAAAAAAAAATACTAAATATTGTTGTTGTTGTTGTTGTTATGTGCTGTCGAGTCGGACCCGATTCATAGCGACCCCTTCCTTGGGTTTCCAAGGCAGCATCACTACGGAAGTAAATTGCCCAAATGTAAGGTGAGAGGAAATAATTTAAAAAGGTTCTTATAGACATATAATCAAACATATGAACTCATCTATAACTTCAAGAGGAGGGATAAGAATCATCATCAGCACAAAGCTGATTCCTATGAGATGGAGGTCAGACATACCTTCACTCTCCAAATTTTTCTCCATTTCTGACACCAACTGCCCTCCCCATGACACTCTCTACTTTTCTGATGGGTTTAATAATTCATTGAAGTTGCCTCACAGAACTTACAGAACACACTCATGATTATGTAGTTTATTAGGGAAGTAACAGGCTATACCTCAGGATCAGGATCAACCTGGAAGGTATAGGCTACAAGTCAGGATCAGTATCAACTTGGAAGGAAGTAAAAGGATACAACTCAGGAGACAGGATACAGTTCATCGATCAGGACTGCTTCCAACCAGTACAGCTCTCAGCTCCTTGGCTGTGGCTGCAGGTAGGCATTTATCTTGGCCCTGTCTGATGCAGGGTCTGCTCTTGCCTGTGGCAGCCTGTAGGCCTTCTGTAGGCCTCTGCCCTGCTTGGGCAAATGATACAACTCTTTGGTTTACTGACAAGTACCCGGAGGCACCTACTCTACAAGCATCTGAAGGTGCTCATCTTTCTCTTGCTCTGTAGCCTGGCAAACTCACCATGGCCACCTCACTCCATAGGCCAACAAACACCATTATAGCTATCTGCTGCTCTCGTAGTTCTCATCACTGTACTGCTGTTACCGTTTTTCTCCTGCTGGGTTCTGTTGTGGTTGTCACCATTTCTTGCTGTCTCATGCCTTCCTTCAGTGTTACAGCTCTCTCTCCTGGGTCTAGGTGGTTCTCAGTGCAGGTACACTGGGTCAAAATGATCCTCTCCAAGCCCTTCTTGATGGTGAAGAGGTCCCCTTTAACCTCTGTAGGATTGGCCCTTACATTCAATTTTAAGGAATGGCCCACCAGCCAGATCATAAACTGACCAATCCCCTTGATAGACCCAAATCACTCAATTTGCATAGTAATTGACCAGTTCCTGCAAGGTCACTTAATGCTACTGGGTGGTTTTATGCACTCTATTTGCATAGAATACTGGCTAATCTCCTGCAAGATTGTAGCTCAGCCAATCATTTTTGGCAGAATTATAAACCTAAAGCCAGAAAGACCATAATAAGAGAAACTCATTGTACTGCAATCGAATGAGAAAGAATTTGAGATATTATTTAACTTTAGACTTAAATAACCAAAAAAACTCCCAACTGTACTGCCATCGAGTCGATTTCAACTCATAGCAACCCTCCTTGGGTTTGCAAGGCTGTAAATCTTTATGGAAGTAGATTACCCTATCTTCCTTCCATGGAGCAGCTGGTGGGTTTGAACCACTGATCTTCTGGTTAGCAGCCAAATGCCTTACCCACTATGCCACCAGAGCTCCTTTAAAGTTAAACAAGAATAGTCACTGCATAAATAGGGAAAACTAATCTGTAGTGATAAAAGTAGAAGTGAGGCTGTGTGGTGGAAGAAGAGAGAGGAACTGACTGTTGTTGTTGTTGTTGTTAAGAGCCGTCGAGTCGTTTCCGACTCATAGCGACCCCATGCACAGCAGAACGAAACACTGCCTGATCCCGCGCCAGCCCCA
>NW_006922075.1:1690351-1702623 GCF_000298275.1 Orycteropus afer afer | reverse complement strand
TTTTAATCCCCCTTCTCCTGCTCTTCCCGCTTGCTACTTTCGGTGTCACTGAGTTGTCTCTCCTCACCTGTAACCCTGGGGCTGACTGCTCTTCTGTCCGGGTTCCTGGCTTTTTATCCCCTTTCTCCTGCTCTTCCCGCCTGCTACTTTGGGCGTCCCTGAGTTGTCTCTCCTCACCTGTAACCCTGGGGCTGACTGCTCCTCTGTCCGGGTTCCTGGCTTTTCATCCCCTTTCCCCTGCTCTTCCAGCCTGCTACTCTGGGTGGGCCTGAGTTGCCTCTCCTCACCTAATTCCTTCAGCTGACTGCTCTTCTCTCTGGCTTCCTTGCTTTTAATCCCCTTTCTCCTGCTCTTCCCGCTTGCTACTTCAGGCGTCCCTGAGTTGTCTCTCCTCACCTGTAACCCTGGGGAGGAATTGACTAGAATGGGAAAAAGGGAATTTTGTGTGGTTAGGTGATGGAAATGTTCTACATTTTATTGTAATTTTGTTTATTAATTTAATTTTTTTTATTATTACACAATTGTCAAAATTTATCTAACAGAACACCTTACATCTGCACATTTTATTGTAAATGAATTCTATCTATCAATCATCTATCTGGGAATCCTTGGGTAACGCAAATGGTTAAAGCACTTGGCTGCTATCCAAAAGGTTGGAGGTTTAAGTCCTACCACAGGTGCCTGAGAAAAGAGGTTGTTTTGGTTATCTCTAGTGCTACTCTAGGAGCTCTGACGGCATAATGCCTAAGGCATTTGAGTGCTAACCAGGAGGCTGGCGGTTCAAACCCACTAGCACTCCTTGGAAGGAATGTTGGGCAATCTACTTCTGCAGTGACACCACCTTGGAAACCCAAGGAGGGGTTGCTATAAGTCAGATCCTACTCCACGGCAGTGCCTTTGGTTTTTTGTGCCACTCTATAAAAAAAATACCCACAAGTGGGATGGCTTTAACAGGAGTTTATTCTTTACAGTTTTGGAGGCTAGAAGTCCAAGTTCAAAGTGCCAGGCTCTAGGGGCTGAGAAAAAGCCCCTCGACCTTAGGCTTCAGCTCTGCCTCTTGCTCCCGGCCCACTGGAGCTAGAGGCATCTCTTCACTCAGGCAGCCACTGGCTGCTGAGGCTAACAAGCCCAAAGTTGACAAATAAAATGGCACAGTCCTGATATTACCAAACCACACAGCAGGCCATTGATTCAAGTCCCATTAACAGTCCTAAGATTGGCAGACAGCATGGCAGGCTGCTGAATAATGACTTAATTACATGCAGGATCCAAGCTTGCCAAAAGCTACAGACCCAAAGCTTCTCCTAATGTATGGAAAGCAGACCACATCCCTAAAGCAGCTACTCAGCTGTTCACAGTAGATCCCACTATAGAGTTGATTACCAGTCTAATCATGGGGAGTACTAATATCCAGCTGCCCAGCTGCTCAAAACCAGGCCCAGCCAAATTGACACATACCCTGAACTACCACAGAGGTCTAGTGATCTACTTCCTAAAACTCAATCATTGAAAACCCTGTGGAGCATAGTTCTATTCTGACACATAAAGGATAGCCATGAGAAGGAGTCAAATCAGTGGAAATTGGTTTTTATCTAAACCAAACCAAAACCAAACTCACTGTCGTCGAGTCAACTCGACTCATAGCAACCCCTCCTTGGGTTTCTGAGGCGGTATCTCTACGGAAATAGATTGCCCAATCTTCCTTCTGAGGAGTGGCTGGTGGGTTTTTAATCTATCTATCTATAAAGATTAGGCCTGCCCTATAGCCAGAGGATATTGTTTGGTAATTTCCACATTCTGTTGGGTCACCTTTCTTTGGAATGGTACAAATATGGATCTCTTCCAGTCAGTTGGCCAGTATCTGTCTTCCAAATTTCTTGGCATAGATGAGTAAGTGCCTCTAGCATGGCATTTGTTTGTTGAAATATCTCAATTGGTATTACGTCAATTCCTGGAGCTTTGTTTTTCACCAATTCCTGCAGTGCAGCTTCGACTTCTTCCTTCAACATCATTGTTTCTTGATCATATGCCACCTCCTGAAATAGATACACATCGACCAATTCTTTTTGGTACAGTTACTCTGTGTCTTCCTTCCATCTTCTTTTGATGCATACAAATTATAAATAATATTGAGAAGAACTGGAATTCTAGAACACTTAATTGTACTCCTGAGGACCCTGTACATAGACCAGGAGGCTATTAACAGAACAAGGTGATACTGCACGGTCTAAAATCAGGAAGGGAGTGCATCAGGGTTGTATCCTTTCACCATACGTTTTCAGTTGGTATGCTGAGTAAATAATACAAGAAGCTGGATTATATGAGCGAGCTCTGGTGGCGTAGTGCCTAAGGCATTTGACTGCTAACCAGATGGTTGGCAGTTCAAATCCACCAGCCACTCCTCAGAAGGAAGATTGGGCAATCTACTTCTGCAGAGATACTGCCTTGGAAACCCAAGGAGGGGTTACTATGAGTTGGGATCGACTTGATGGCAGTGAGTTTGTTTTTTTTTGATTTTGGACTATATGAAGAAGAACGTAACATCAGGACTGGAAGAAGACTCATTAACAACCTGAGATATACAGACAACATGACTTGAAGCACTTACTGATGAATATTAAAGACTACAATCTGCAGTATGGATTACACCTCAACATAGAGAAAAACAAAAATCCTCACAACTTTACCTATATGCGGGAGCATGATAAATGGAGAAAAGACTGAAGTTGTTAAAGATTTCATATTACTTGCTTCCACCATCAACACCAATGGAAGCAGCAGTCAAGAAATCAAATGACACACTGCAATGGGCAAATTCGCTGCAAAAAAAGACCTCTTTAAATTGCTGAAGCGCAAAAATGTCCCTTTGAAGACTAAGGTGCACTAAACTAAAGCCATGGTATTTTCCATTGCTTCATATGCATGTGAAAGCCAGACAATAAGTAAGGAAGACCAAAGAGGAGTTGTAGTGTTGGTGAAGAATACTGAAAGTACCATGATGGACTGCCAGATGAACTAATAAATAAATCTGTCCTTGAACAAGTGCAGCTGGAATGCTCCTTAGAAGTGAGAATGGCCAGACTTCGTCTCCCCTACCTTGGTCATGTTGTCAGAAGGCACCATTCTCTGGAGAAGTATATCATGCTTAGTAAAGTGGATGGTGAACAAAAAAGTTGAAGGCCCTCAATGAGATGGATTGACACAGTGGCTGCAACCATGGGCTCAGGTATAGCAAGGATTATGAGGCTGGTGCAGGACTGAGAAGTGTTTCGATCTGTTGCACATAGGGTTGCTATGAGTTGAAGCCAACATGATGGCACCTAACAACAACAACATAGCCAGACATGAATAAGAGATGCAACAACTCATGATGGAGGGTTGCTCCATAGCAACATGTTTTGGGATTTGGATATTAATCTGAACACTTCTGTGAAAGGAAAGTGTGGACGGAAGTCAGTGCAACTCCATAATGAAGCTTAGTTTGATACAGACCCCATCCCTAGATATCAATGAACTGTTCACTTCTCTATCCCATCTATATTGCACAAGTTCTGCTTTAGTGATGCTGTAGACTTTCTCAAAGTTCAGGTAGACCTGAGATACTTTATAACCATGTAATAAGTCTGTGGTCTTTCACCTACTACTTCCTATGTCAACAAGGCAATTCCTCTGCCTCCAAGAGTCTAAATCAGCAAACACTATATAGCTCACAGGCTAAATGTGGCCCACCTCCTGTTTTTGTGCAGCCCATGCTCTAAATACGGTGTTTACATTTTTAAATGCTTGAAATATATCAAAAGAAGAATTATATTTCATGGTGTGTGAAAATGATCTGAAGTTCAAACTTCAGAGTTCATAATGAAGTTGATTGGAACACAGCCACAGCCCATTCATTTATATATCATCTATGGCTTCTTTTGTGTTACAATTGCAGAGTTGATAGTTGTGGCAGAGACCATATGTAATGCTCTCATTACTTTGCACTGATGCTCAGCAGACTACAAATCAATGACACATTTCAAGTGCCATGTATATCACATTCTAAAAAAAACAAAGCTATTGCCATCAAGTTGACTCTGATTCATGGCAACCTCCTGTGTTACGGAGTACACCTGTTCTGTAAGGCTTCTTTGGTTGTAATCTTTATGGAAGCATATTGCCAGGGCTTTCTTTTGTGGTGTCACTGGGTGGCGATTGAGTGAAAACTGCTTGTGCCACCCAAGGACCTATATCACATACTAGGACATTTTATTTACTTATTTTACCAGTGCTTACCCATCATGACAAAACAAGAAAAGTGGACTTCAAATGCTATTCTTTTAAGGTGTAGTGGGGTATGGATTATTTAGTTATCAAATGAAATAATATTGTGTTTGTTATGCATTGACATTATAGCTGTGTTAAAAGAATGTGAATCAGTGTATATCAATGACAGCACTCATTACATTATTTCCAATTTATAGGAAAGCAATTGTCATAAAAATGTAAAAAGGAATATCTAGTTACAACAAAAAACTTCACAAAAATGAAAAGATAAAATGAGATTATATTCAAAATAAGTTTCCAAGTAGATCTTTGGTAACCAATCAAGAAAAGCCATTTACTGATGGTGAGTTAATTAAATTGTGTTTGATTGCTTCAGCTGAAGAACTGTGCCCAGAGAAAATAAACTTGTACCTTATTAAACTTTTGGTGAGAACAGTAACTTGAAGAGTTGAGGACACTGGAAACAAACTCAAAAGTGAATTTAATAGTAAGGCAAATGACTGACTTGTACAGGTAGCAATTATTGAAGTTGTATATGTTTTGCAGGAAAAAAAAAAGTAAGGCAAATGATTTTAAGTAATTTTCTTTGTCTCTTGATGAGTCAACATATTATTGAGACTGCTCAGTTGTTGTTTATTCAAGGAGTCAGTGTATAGTTTGAATTGTTGGAAGAATTAGCCTGTATGAATAATCTACATGGATTATAGGAGAGAATATTTTCAAAGAAGTTGAGAAAGCACCAAGTTAGTATAATCTGAAGTGGAATCTGCTAAGATGTGTTACAACTAATGATGGTAAAAATATGTGCGGAGCAGAAAAAGGCTTTGTTGGACAAATTTACCAAGCTTTTGAAAATGCAATGTGTTTAAAGCCTATGGTTATTTATATTATTCATTATATATACTGATCAGCAAGAAGTCTATGGAAAATACTTAAATCTATCATGTGTTGATTAACTGGTACTGTTAATGGTGAACTTCATTTGTTCTTGTGGACTTAACCATTGTCAATTCTGTGAATTTTTGTAGAAATAGAAACCGGATATCTTGACATGCACTACCATACACTAATTTGATGGCTGAGTGCTGGTAAAGTTGTATTGCCCCCCTCCCTTTTGTTCTTTTGAGCTCAGGGCCAATATCGAATTTTTTTTCTGAATGAAAAGAATTGCCCTCAATTATTGATGTTGTTGTTAGGTGCCATTGCATTATCTCCAACTCATAGCAACCCTATGTACAACAGAATGAAACACTGCCCAGTCTTGTGCCAGCCTCACAATACCTGCTATCCCTGAGCCCATCGTTGCAGCCACTGTGACAATCCACTTTGTTGAGAGTCTTCCCCTTTTTGGTTGACCCTCCACTTTACTAAGCATGGTAGCCTTCTCCAGGGAATGGTCCCTTCTGACAACATGACTAAAGTAGGTAAGACAAAGTCTGGCCATTCTCACTTCCAAGGAGCATTCCGGCTGTATTTCTTCCAGGACATATTTCTTAGTTCTCTTGGCAGTCCATGGTACTTTCAGTATTATTTGCCAACACCACAACTCAAAAGCATCAATTCTTCTTAGGTCTTCCTCATATGCTCTCACATGCATATGAGGTGATTGAAAATACCATGGCTTGAGTTAGGCGCACCTTAGTCTTCAAGGAGACATCTTTATTCCTTAGCACTTTAAAGAGGTCTTTTACGGCAGATTTTCCCAGTGCAGTATGTTGTCTATGTCTTGACTGCTGCTTCCATTAGTGTTGATTGTGGATCCAAGTAATATGAAATCTTTGACAACTTCAATCTTTTCTCTATATATTGTGATGCTGTGTCTTGGTCCAGTTGTGGATTTTTGTTTTCTTTATGTTGAGGTGTAATCCATACTGCAGACTGTCGTCTTTAACCTTCATCAGTAAATGCTTCAAGTCATCCTCACTTTCAGCAAGCAAAGTTCTGTCACCTGCATATCGCAGGTTGTTAATGAGTCTTCCTCCAATTGTGATACCACATTCTTCTTCAGATAGTCCAGCTTCTCAGATTATTTACTCAGGATACAGATTGAATAAATATGGTGGAAGGATACAACCGTGACACACTCCCTTCCTCATTTTAAACCTAGCAGTATCCCCTTGTTCTGTTCGAATGACAGCCTCCTGGTCTATGTACAGGTTCCTCATGAGCACAATTAAGTGTTCTGGAATTCCCATTCTTCTCAATTTTATCCATAATTTGTTATGATCCACACAATTGAATGCTTTTGCATAGTCAATAAAACACAAGTAAATATCTTTCTGGTATTCTTTGCTTTCAGCCAAGATCCATCTAACATCAGCAATGGTATCCCTTGCTCCACATCCTCTTCTGAATCCAGCTTGCATTTCTGGAAGTTCTCTGTTAATATACTGCTGCAACCATTTTTGAATTGTCTTCAGCAAGGTTTTACTTGTGTGTGATATTAATGATTTCATTTGATAATTTCCACATTTTGTGGGATCACCTTTCTTTGAAATGGGTACAAATATGGATCTCTTCCAGTCAGTTGGCCAGGTAGCTGTCTTCCCAATTTCTTGGTACAGATAAGTGGGAGCTCTGGCGGCGTAGTGCCTAAGGCATCTGACTGCTAACCAGAAGGCTGGCAGTTCAAACCGACCAGCCACTCCTCAGAAAAAAAGATTGGGCAATCTACTTCGGTAGTGATACCACCTCGCAAACCCAAGGAGGAGTCACTGTGAGCGGGATCCGACTCGACGGCAGTGAGTGAGTTAGATGAGTGAGTGCCTCCAGTGCAGCATGCATTTGCTGAAACACCTCAATGAGTATTCCGTCAATTCCTGGAGCCTTGTTTTTCTCCAATTCCTGCAGTGCAGCTTCCACTTCTTCCTTCAGTACCATTGGTTCTTGATCATATGCCACCTCCTGATATGGATGAACATCGACCAATTCTTTTTGGTACAGTGACTCTGTGTATTCCTTCCATCTCCTTTTGATGTTTCCCATATCATTCAATATTTTGCCTATAGAATCTTTTAATATTGTAACTTGAGGCTTGAATTTTTTTCTTCAGTTCCTTCAGCTTAAAAAATGCCATGCGTGTTCTTTCTTTTCAGTTTTCTAACTCCAGGTCTTTGGACATTTCATTATAATAACTGACTTTGTCTCCTCAAGGCTGCCCTTTGAAATCTTCTGTTCAGCTTTTTTATCTTGCCATTTCTTCCATTTGCTTTCACATCACTTGTCTGTCAGTTTGTCATACTGTGGTGGCTTGTGTGTTGCTGTGAGGCTGGAGGCTATGCCACCAGTATTTCCAATACCAGCAGAGTCACCCTTAGTGGACAGGTTTCAGTGGAACTTCCAGACTAAAACAGACTCGGAAGAAGGAAGGGGCCATCCATTTTTCAAAGAATTGGCCAGTGAAAACTTTATGAATAGCAGTGAAACACTCTCTGCTATATTACTGGAAAACTTTATGAATAGCCCTGAAACATTATCTGATACAGTGCTGGAAGATTAGCCCCTCAGGTCGGAAATGCCACTGGGGAAGAGCTGTCTCCTCAGAGTAGAGCCAACTTTAATGATGTGGATGGAGTAAAGCTTTCAGGACCTCCGTTTGATGATGTGACATGACTCAAAATGAGAAGAAACAGCTGCAAACATCCATTAACAATTGGAACATGGACTATACGAAGTACAAATCTAGGAAAATTGGAAGTTGTCAACTATTGATATTGGACTCTAAATGAGTTTGGAAATGAGTTTTTGCTGCAGGCTTGCTATGTTTCTTCATGAATTCAACCGAAGATTATCAGGCAAAATAGAGCTTACATAAAAATGTATACTGCAGTAAGTAATTCTGATACAACAAACATTGTTTGAGTCACAAGTTATGTTAAGTGCTGTCAAAAGTTAACATAAAAAACAAGATTTCTATTCCCATTCAAACTTGAAGCATTTATATTTTTGGGGTCTAAATTACTGTTCTAACAGTGTTTTTTGGACCTTGATACAAATGCAAAGGAAATTTCCATATTTTAAAATCAAATTAACTGATGAGCGTCTACTTAATCTTCAATTGGAAGTGATCAGACTGCAATGTCATGGTATGCAGAAAGGGAAATATCAAGTAGAGACTCTACTACAGTCTATAAATGCCTTCTGTAGTAGGTTGAATGGTTGTGTTGTTGTTGTTATGTGCCATTGAGTAGGACCCGACTCATAGTGACCCCTCCTTGAGTTTCCAAGGCAGTATCACTACGGAAGTAGATTGCCCCATCTTCCTTCCGAGGAGTAGCTGGTGGGTTTGAACTGCCAGCCTTCTGGTTAGCAGTCAAGTGCCTTAGGCACTACGCTACCAGAGCTCCCCAAAATTATCTCTACATCCAAATCCTTGGAAATTATGAACATGACCCTGTTGGAAAAGGACTTTTGCAGGTTTAATTAAGGATTTTGTGATTAGATCATCATGGATTAACTGGGTAGACTCTAAATCCAATGACAAGAGTCCTCATAAGAGATGGAAGAAAAGACAGAAAGAAGATGAGCAGAGAAGGCAAAGGGAAGATAAAGAGATTGAAAAACCAATGACATAAAAAAATTCGGAAACCTACTGAGAGATGGAAGAGCCAAGGAATGATTGTCTCCTAGAACCTCCAAAGAGAGTGTGACCCTGCTGACACCTTGATTTCAAACTTTTGGTCTCCAGAACTGTAAGAGAATAAATTTCTTTTGTTTTAAGCCAATGAGTTTGTGGTAATTAGTTATAGGAGTTATAGGAAATTAACACATCTTCCAGGCAATGAAAATAATCAATTAAAATCATATGCGTATGGATTGATATATTTTGGCAGTATCTGTGTGAAAAGACTGTTTTAAAAATGAAGTATATAAATTCTCATTACAGATGAGTATGAAAGAAAACTACTTGCAATTGATTTTGATGATAGGGAACACTAACTTTGAACCTAAACTAAGTAAGAGGTTATCCCCTCCAGAGAAAGAAATCTACAGGCATACTTCACTTAATTGTGCTTCATTCTATTGTGCTTCACAGATATTGTAGTTTTCACAAGTTGAAGGTTTGTGACAACTCTGCATGAAGCAAGTCTGTTGTTGTTGTTGTTATGTTCTGTCCAGTGGGACCCGACTCATAGTGATTCCTTTTGGGTTTCCGAGGCGTTATCACTACAGAAGTAGATTGCCCAACTTTTGGCATGATTTTTCCAACAGCATGTGCTTACTTCATATTTCTGTGTCGCATTTTGGCAATTCTCACAATATTTCAAACATTTTCATAATGCTATTGCATAAATAGGCTACAATATAGTGTAAACATAACTTTTATATGCATTGGGAAACCCAAAATGTGACTTGCTTTACTGCCATATTTGCTTTATTGCTGTGGTCTGGAAATGAACTTGCAAAGTATGTATTCTTCTCAATTCTAGACCTGCATTACTATATATATATATATATATATATATATATATATATATATATACATTCAGTTGTTGCACTGTAATGTATCAGACATCAGACAGTGTTTCTCTGCTATTCATAAAGTTTTCCCTGGACAGTTCTTTGAGAAGTGGATGGCCTCTTCCTTCTTCCTAGTCTGTCTCAGTCTGTAAGCTGCATTGAAACCCGTGCACCATGTGAAACCCTACCGGCACTTGAAACACCCATGGCCCAACCTCAAGCCTCACAGCAACATGCAAGCCAAAATAGTACAAAGTATAACAACTCAATTGTTAGTATATTTTGATTTTTGACAGTAAATATTGGAGACATTTGTTTTCTTCTCTTGTTATGTAATTATCTACGTAATATCCTCACTTTTGCCTCACAAAGCCCTTATAGATACTGCCAACCTGTGGTCTAATTGTAACTTGTACCACTGCTGCTGCGGTACATTTTGCTCTAGAATCACATACCTTCTAGCACTGGTACTTCTGGGGAGTCACTTGGAGAAGGTTAGGAGGAGTTAGGAAGCAAAGTTCTGAGGTAGCTAACGTTTATTGAGCAAATATAATATGTGACAAGCACTCTGCTATGTAAGCACTTTGTACATATTTTCTTATTTAATAAAAGAATCTTGTGAGAGAACTATTCTTCCCACTTTATATAGAAGCTTAGCAAATGAGTTGCCAAAGATTGATAAATAAGTGATACAGAGGTTTAGAGGATTTAACCCAGCAATGGGACACCAGAACCAATGCCTTCAAAAGCAGTTGAGAAGATCAAAAGCAGATTGGTAACTTCATGAGAATGATGGTGAAAGGCAGAGGAGTTGGTGTGGACAGGACTGAGTTCTCTTGGGGAGAACAGGACCAGGTGACAAAAGCCGCTGAAGCCTCAGGAGGCTTACAGAAAAAAAAGCCATTTCCACCTTCCTAGAAACAGAAATCTTTTCCACACCAGCCCCTTTAATAAATTCTGGCTCTGACTGTTGTGATGAATGTATAAACGTTAAATACTGTTTGAAAATATCTGAACCCATTTTATTACACGGAGAAGTGAGGGTAAGAGGGTAGGAAAAATTCTAGGGTGAGGAATCTGAGAAATCTGTCTAGGTCTGATGAGATAACATCATACACACGCACATGTAAACACACATATATACATATTTATATTCTAGTACAAACCCACAAAATAAATCTCTATGCATGTATTAGCAGGATTTGGAATTTAAACATAATTGTAATAAATTATAATGTGTTATGCGGTAAAAGAAGGACATTTAAAGACACTGTAAATAACAATAAAAACAATAGACGGATTTGGCCACATGTGTTTATGGCTAGAATCTTGGCCTTTAACTTTCCCTCAACTGTTTCTCCAACCAAGCACCCCCACCCGCCACCCCCACTCCCTGCAGGATCCTAGGGGCCAGCTAGTAGGCCAATGACGGTTTCACAGAAGAACTCTTGGGAAGGGGCATTATCTTCAGGTACACGTCCTGTCAACTTTGTTGTTGAGTCACCTATTTCGGTTGGAAGCAGCCGCTATTTCTTTAAATGGACAGTGGATTTCGAAACGGGGAGGGAAGGAGGGGTTCAGGAAAAGGTACTCAACTGCCTTTGATAACTGCCCAGCAGCCTGGCCTTCCCCTGAACGCGTGCTGGGTGAGCCGGCGCCTGCGGGCCGCACCCACGAACGGTTGCACGCGGCAGCTCCTCTTTTTGGGGCGCCCATCTTCCGGGGAATCCCGCCGCCCCGCCGCTCTCCAGCGCCTGCAGCGCGGCCGCCCGGCTTTGTCTCCGGCGTCGCGCTCGGGCGCTCGCTCTCCCTACATCTCCCCGGGTGCAGTGTGTAACTCGATCTCCCATTTCCTGGTGGATTCTCTTAAAGAGCCAGCGGTCCAGAAGCAGAACAAAGGCTATTGTTTTATTTCCTCCTTTGGATTTCGAGTCCTTACCGGAATGTCCCTAGTCTATAATTACTTTCGTTGCCTTTGCACTTAGAGGGTAAAAAAACCCCAAAAAACAAAAAAACCCTTGTGCATTTAAATATTGTCTCTAAGAGACAGCGCCTGGGGAGATGAGAGGCGTTTAATAAAACCTGTTTTGTAGTTACTGGGGTCACAATGTAACGTTTTTAAAACGTGTCTGCCTCGAGTGAAGCAATTGTTTGGATAAGCCTAGACAAACCCGCGGGTGGGGCCGGCACAGGGTCTTGCGGTTGGAGGGCGTCCGCCGCCGAGGTCTCCACGCGTCCTTCCCCTCCTGCCGCTGCGGCCTCGCACGGCCCGGCTCCCCCGAGTCCTGGTCCCTGCGGCGGCCCCTCCCCCCTCCCGGCTTTTATTTCCCTGATTCCGGGCTGTAACCCGAGCTTTTATTTCCTGGTGGCTCCTTTAAGAGGCAGAGCCCAGTGCTGGGAATTCACGTCAGTTTCTGCACTGAAACTCTCAAGATCAATGAGCAAAGAGCTTTCTCAGTTCTGCCTTTCAGTTTCTCTCTTCCAGGAAGGAAAACATTCGAGAGAGCGAGGGAGAGCGGCGGGAGGGCGGGGGGCGGGGGCGCCGG
>NW_006922075.1:1655995-1690251 GCF_000298275.1 Orycteropus afer afer | reverse complement strand
CCCGCCGCCCCGCGCACCCAACTCCGCCGGCCGCCCCGCCTCACGCGCTCGCAGACCCCCGGGGCGGCTGCCCGGAGAGATGCTGGAAGAAACTTCTTAAATGACCGCGTCCGGCTGGCCGTGGAGCATTTCTGGGTTGGGGAGAGGAAAGGAAAGTGGAAAAAAACTGAGAACTTCCTGATCTCTCTCGCTGTGAGACATGTCTGAGACTCCTGCTCAGTGTAGCATTAAGGTAAAAATCTTCTCCCCCTCCCTCTCTCTGGTCGAAAACCTTGAGCTGCACCGGCCAGGGCAGTCGTGCTGGGCTCTTCAGAGTGGGCTGTTGCAGTTGCTCTGCTCGCAGTAAATTATTTGGGGCGCAAGGGAAGGAGATGCAGCTCGCGGCGGCTGCTCTACCCTTTAGTGTAACCTTGCCCCCCCTCCCACCTCCCCGGCCGAGTCCCCCGTCGTCTCCTCCGGCCCCATCCCACTCCCTTTCTTTTTGACAATGAAATGCCCGTCACAGTTGGTCAGGAGGAACCCGTGTTGTTTCCAGAACTGTAAAACACCCCCGTAATTAGTGTGCTTTTAAAAAACCTGCTCCCTATTCCTACACCCAACATGTGACTGAAATGTAACTTTTGTTCCGGAGGGGTGGTCTCCTTAGAAGAAAAAGTTCTCCAGTCCTCCTTGGTATGGAATCATTTCTGTTTTTCAAGACTCTCTGGGTCTGATCAGACAGGATTCCCCCCCACCCTCTCTTCTGATTGTAATTACAAACGCTGCTCCGAGAGACAGTCTTGGTGTCAGCTTTTCTTGGGCATTGCACAATGAATTTCTTTTTCTTTTTTAACCAAGATGAATAAAGTTGCCAGATGGTTCTATTACTCTGATGTATATGAAAGTCGAGCAATCCCAAAGTAGAAAACTCGTGTAATGCACGGAGAGAAAGAACTATCTAAATGTTCAGGCAAGATGACCTTCTCTTTTTGACAGTGCAGGAAGGCTGTCTATGAGTGGAGATCTCCCAGCTTTCTGGCCATGTTTTGCAGTGTTGTAAATGAAGGATGGTGGATGTTGGCAAACACAGTACTTGGCTTCCAAGTAGTGTTGTGTGTGCATGTATTTCTGTCTATAAAGATTGGTGGTGCTGTGGTTTGCTGCTTCCAAAAAGTTGTTGTAAAGTTTGCCACCGTGGGGAGGCAGGATGATTTGTGCATCTCCCCCAATTATTTTTCCCATCACTATATTTCTTGTGCACTTTATTGATTTCACTGTTCAATCAGTACTGAGGTGGAAGAGCCTTCTGCTTCCGAGAGAAGCGAAGCTGCTAAAGTTTGTTTTTGACTTGGCCTATTTAATACGTGTCCATTGAGTGGACACTGCAGAAACAATGCACAAATAACCCATTTTTTTTTTTCCATCTGTGGAGAGTTAGAGAAATCTTTCTTATTTTGGCACTACTGTCCAATTAAGATTTGCTTTTCGGGAGAGTATTTTATCATTGCTTGCTAAGTGTTGGTAATTATACTCAGATTTTAGTGTTTCTTATCAGGGGAGATTTTCATGCTTTTGAGGTAGGGCTAATATGAGCTGAAAAGATTGGTTGGGTTTGTTTTTGTCTCACAAAAATACTCAGTGGAACTTTTGGGCTTCTGTGTTTGTATGTGGGGGTAGTAGTATGTCTATGGGCATGGAGAGGGTGATACAGTAAAGAACTTAGGGTACTTTAGTACTTCTAAACTAATTTCTTTTGCTGTATAAATTAGATTCTACATCGAGTTTGGTAAAATCCTGTGGTGTGGATAATCTAATTTACTTGACACTTCATAACACAAATAGAGGTAACGAAATAATAGGGTATTCAATCAATAAATTGCATTTAGCACTATCGCAATGAAACTGACATCAGGAAAACCTAGACCAACAGTAATTTTAGGGTGAAAACTTCAAAGAGTAATCCCTTCTGTGTTTTTGGCACCTCTCCGTAAAAAGACTGTATATCCCCACTGTCATCATGGGCTTATGGTTGTTTGCTGGGGGCAGAAGTGGCTTTTTTCATTGAACTCTTAATGGGAAAGGGCGTAGCAGCCCTTTTCCTTACTTAAACGTATAGAACTAATCCCCAACCAAAACAAAACATTCTTACATGTGACATGAAAATTATGTTCAGCATTGGCATAATTATGTCTATCATTTTTTTTCTTTATTACTTATGCTACTCATTCTCTTTAAATGCTTTCTTTCATTTCTATGGAACTCTATGTAGCTAAACTAGATTTAATGCTCGCCAGTAATGAAGGTATCGCTTTTAATTTAGCCTGTTCTTTATGGATATTATATATGAATGTTTGTTTAGACTGTACTTGTGTTTAGGTGCACTACATGAAGTTTATCTTTCCAAGGAGTTTAAGTCACGCTATTTCAATCATAAGAGCTGAGAATCAAGAACTAGGATTATTCCAGGTCATCTGAAAATGTTCTGGTGATGTGTACAGTGTTTCATTTAGTCCTTGGGATGTGGTACAGTAACTGCATAATAAAAAATGTTTGCTGGTAACCCACAAGCAAGTACTGGGGTTGCTTCTAGAGTCCAGTAAACAATAAACTTCTCTATGGAGAGGAGAATGAATGTCAGAAGCTTTCAGGGAGGAGCTGATAAGTCTGATGTACCGAAGACATGTGAAGTGGAGGGCTTTCTATATGTGGAGGGATTTCTCTCACTCTTGTTCACTCCTGAGACCTTCCTTGCTTGCTCTCCTTTCTTGCAAGCAGCTGGTCAGCAGGCAGTAAATTCCTCAGCAGTTGGTGTGATGGAGCCCAGAGGAGCCTGACCGGGGCAGCAGCCGTAGAGGGAGGTGCTTTGTTTACTTCTGAGCAGGATCTTTTTTGCTAGGAAAGAGCAGTGTATGATTTAGGTGGCGTTTTCAAGGTGAAAGTTTCTGAATCTGTCAATCAGTGACACCTTTGTCATGGTTTCCTATGTGGTGGTAGCTGACAAAGAATGCCTATAAGGATCTTTGTATTTCTTTTGTACTTTATAGGTGTCTTTCCATCACCTGTTAAAAAACAAAAAACAAAAAACCCCAAACCCACTACCATCAAGTTGGTTCTGACTCACAGCGACCCTTTAAGATGTAGTAGAACCATTCCATAGGGCTTCCAAGGCTGTAAATCTAACGGAAAGCAAATAGTTTCATCTTTCTCCTAAGCTTTTGGTTAGTAGCTGAATGCTTTAACCACTACATCACCAGAGCTAGGGAAGTTAAAATGAGACAGTTTGTACAGTAGGATCAAAAGGGTGGTGAAAGACTTGCCCAAGATCACCAAAATGCTCCACAAGGCCGGATGGGAACTTAGAGCTCCATTGTGTGTCTGCAGTGGGCTGTTCCATGGATGTTCTGACACTCTGATGGTGAGAGTTGAAGTGCTCCAATTCCTGACCATTTGTGGTTGCTTAAATGTAAGGCTAGGATCACCAATCTGAATAAAAAGACAAATGATTTTTTTTCAGAGGCTTGCCTGACTAACTGTGCTGGTCAGGGGAGGAAGGAAGAGCCTGTCTTTTCCATTATCGGCCTTCACCTTCAGGTCACCTGTTCAGTTTTAAGTTCAGCCAAGATGCAGCAGAAAGTGGTTATGGCCCAGCAGACACAGTCCTTCGTCAGCCTTGGCACAATGCTTTAGTTGGCAGGGCTGTCCAGAATACAAAAACTGGTAGCATAATTTTCCTTGTCGCCTTTTTCTGCCCTCCTTATCATCATCTTTCTTAGCAGGATGGAATCTCTTTAAAATTTTGTCTATTAACTGGGAGACTCTCTTGGTCTCCCCTAGGAGACACTGAACTCCTTGGGCTTAGTGATGATTGATTATCTTTGGGTCCCAGCACCTCCCATGAAATGTTTCTCGGTGATGTTACCTGATTTGAAGTGAGGCTTCGTCAGCTGATCCTAGAGAAGGAGCTGTGGAGCACACACTGTCCATGTGTGCCTCCAGATGACTTCCAGCCTTTATCTACTAGAGTGCATCAAGTATTTCAGAGCTAGAGTGATCCTTGGGTGTTTGTCCAAAAATTGTTATTAATAGAAAATGTTTTTTAGCTTTTTTTAAAAAAATTATGATTTGGGTGAAAGTTCACAGAGCAAATTCATTTTCCATACAACAATTTATATACATTTTGTTTCATGACATTGACTGCAATTCCGCACAATGTACCAGCTCTCTTGTCTCTTCCTCCCTGTGGTTACCTTTTCCCTGTGTCCTTCTTTCCTGTGCATTCCTGCCCTCTGAGCTATCTCCCTGTGCAAATACTGCCCTTCTGATCTCCCATGAATGATTGTTATAAAGAGTGTACCTATGTGGTGTAAATGTTCACCTTATGTGCCTGTCAATATATTGTTTGGCTGGAAACCATGAAAGTGAGTTAAATTCCAGGTTATTAATAGAAATTTTGTAAAGTAATATTTTTTATTATTTTAGTAAGATTTTCAAAAACGGTTTATGTGTCAAAAAACAAAACAAAACAAAACCACGACAAACTGAGTAAAGATACGATAAAAAGGCTTGAGAAATCACCTCAGAAGGTTCGGATTAGCAGGCTTCTAGTTTTTCCGACAGTAAATCAGAGAACTTTTTTGAAGAGTTATTTAGCCCTGTAGAGTTGGAAGACCTTAAAGATCAACTGGGTCAAACTATTTTTTACAGAGAGGAGATCCAGAGAGTTAAATGATTTGCTTCAGCTGAATGGTGACTAAGCCAGGTTTACAGTAATACAGGCCTCTTAGTTGTTAGGCTACCATACCACACTCTCTGGGTTCTTGGTGCTTCTCTATAAAAGGCCAACGAAATTTGATACAGTAGGCTTCACCTTCTCTGGCACTTCCTAGCTTGGTCCATTTTAATCATAAGCCAGCTGGTATGAGGGCAGTGAGGTATGTGCCAAGGAAGATGGTGTGTGTGGGAGCGTTGGGCTGAGAGGGTATTGTCAAGTGTGCGAAGAGGAAGTAGTAGGAGGTAGGGATGAGGGGAGAAGGGCCTGATGGACTTGTATTTGCTTCAGTCTTTGCAGCAGTAACTTTCACAGCTTCTGAGGGGTTAGTTCTTCTGCATTGAGCTAAAACAGTCCTGCTCTTAGGCCCCCTCTGAGGAATCCTTGAATGGACCAGTGGCTGTTTTATCCAGGGGCAGGCAAACCCATACCTTCATTTATGTGTACTAAGTTCCTTGTGTAAACCAGTGTAAGCTCAAGACCTGGCAGCTGATCCTAGAGAAGGAGCTATGGAACTTACCCTCCTTAGGGTAGGTTGAGGGAGAAAATATCCCAAGTGTGGGCATCAAAGGCAGGTAGAACTAAGACAAATTCTATAAATCCTAGATGAGCTGTGTTTACTTATATCAAGGAAGGGCAGGAGGTGGTGCAGGGAGTTTCTGGGAGTTACATGTAAAGCAGTTTCATTTTGTCACCAAGGTTGAAAACTTGCCCCTGGTGTAGATCTCCCAGCTGAGTGAGTCAGTGTCAAATGCAGCCCCCTGGGGGGTGAGGTATACAAAGTAAATGTTGCTTTAGAAAAAGCATTGGGGCTTGTTTTTAGCAGAGGCCTTCACTGCTGTATTTGTTGTTGGATGTGTGCACGAAACCATTCTCTGTGCGTGTTTGTTGAATAGAAGGAATGTGAGTTTACTCAGGGTTCCCACACCGAAGTGAATGGAGAGAAAGACTAGATTAAATTAGTGAGGAGTTAGAATTATAGCCTTTTAAAACACAAGCACATTTTTATTGATTTTCTGAACATACGGGAACCAGACTAATAAAGTGTTGCTTACTGGGGCATCTCAGGATAAGTCTCAATGAATAGGCAAAAATGACTTGTGTTACATATCATGTGCTAGTTAGAAATGAGTGCTACCATGTGCTTGAAATCTGTTCCGTTAGTATTGTAATATTACCACAAATACATAATTTACTCTGTTAATTTGCTGGATAACCCTGTCTTCAGAGATAGCAAAAAAGTACAGTTCAACTTAGCTTTTGTCTAAATGATCTGGAGTTCTTACTGAGTGTGGGTGGGAGGCCTGACTAAGGAAGGCTTCACTCTGTTGTTTGTGAAGTGTGGACTCTCAGATGAGCACAACTTCTCACTCGGCCCTCTGCTTATGGAAAACAGTGGAACACTTGCATTTTGGGAGCTTTATCAATTCTGTGTAATTAAATGTGTTTATCTGCCCTTTTTAGCAGTTACCATTCCTAAACCATCGTGATAGCTTACAACTGTATGGTGATCGACTGCTTACAAGTTACTTCTTCTTTTTCTTGTTTTTCTTCCTCCTCTTCTAGTTTCACCTCTTTCTCCTTCTTCCTTCTTCCTTTTTTACCACCTTCCTTCTCCTTCTTCTCTTCTTCCTCCTCCTCCTCCTCATCATCATCACCATCATTTACTGAATACTGCTTTCTGCTGGTCATCATGCTAGGTGTTTTTTCTATTCTGTCTCATGTAATTTTCACAAGTCTCCCATGGATGTAGTTTTTCTTCCCGTTTTACAGAAATTGAAGCCCAGAGAGCTTAAGTGATATATTGGCCTGAGATCTCACAAAACTGCAAATGGTGAAACTAGAACTGGAATCAGTCTCATCTGACTACAGTTTCAAAGTATCTTCCACGATGCTGTTTCTTTGTGAGGAAAATTTGGAGACTGAGTGTATTGGGGATGGTGTGGAATGCCACACAAGCTGAGGTGAGAGGCAGGGATGGAACTGGCAGAGATGCCTATAGAGGTCCTGAATGCTCTTGGCACTCTGGTCTCTTCTGAAGGTGGATTGCTCCCAGCTGCTTCGCTGGTTATGGGGACAATCCAATGGTTACACAGAGCCACCTACCTTGGAATGTGTCCAGACTTGCCATTTTTACAACAACATCCCTATTGCTTTCTAGTGACAATTTGTCTTTTTTTTTTTTTTTTTTTTTTTTGGTTTTCATATTGGGCCCTTAGAGTTTTCCTCAAAAATTTTTATTTTCTCTTATTTCTCCAGTGCCCAATTACTCCTTTGTTAAGTAATGGAAAGTCTCTAAGTTTGTGTTTTCTTGTCCTGCTCAGGCTTGGGACCAAATATCTGTCTTTGCTTCATAACTCACTGGTCAGACTCTCCTTACTTCACACTACTCTTTCTTTCAAAGCTTTTTACCCAGATCCATGAACCACATTTTTTTTTTTTTTTAACCACTCATCATGCACATCTTTAATACTGTGTAATTTCTGGTGATTTATTCAAAATCTTTTCAGGTTTATTCAGTTCCCTTTTTTTCTTCTACCACCAAAAGAATAATCTTTTTTCCTCTCCTCTGTCATGGTAGCCTGACTTTACCAGGCTTTTACCTAACATGCTATTAAAAGTGCTCTTAACTGTAATATGGAGTGTTGTTCTTATTTACTTGAAGAAGGAGAGCATTTTTGCCATCTGAATTTGAATAACTTCAACGAAGTGTCTTCAGAGCAGATGCAGGACACGAAGCAGAGAGAATGTGGAGGTAATACCAAGGGATTTGGAAAGCATCATTCTAATTTCTCATGAATCACATGAGGAAACTGAGTCCTGTGGAATTTCAGAAGCTTGCCTGAGCTCACCTTGGTAACTGTCATTGAGCCAGAGTCAAAGTCAGTGTTCTGTCTGAGGTCAGTGATACTCCAGTATCATTGCATGGAAAAAATGATACAAAGCAGACAAAAATTCAGAAAGCATAGTTCTTAGTATCAGGACTCATGTATGGGTTTAAATCCCTTTGCATGGCACCATACAGTGATTGATGATATTGATGTTCCTGATTATGGCTTTCAGGTTAAAGGCCAAGTTTGAACTATGAGGTTTAAGAAATTAGGAAAGAATGTACTGTGTTTTGGAAAGATATCTATGAAAAATACAGCATAAAAATGTTTAGAAAACCAAGCTTCAGTTATCTGGGCAAATGACTTATGAAAAGTACTTTATTTCTGAGTGAGAACACCAAAGAGCTATTCCAAAATGTCTGCACATCACCAGACCTTGTGTACTCCTGGGGGTGTTTTCCCTTTGTATGTGGGAACCAAACATACTGAAAACGATCTCATTTCTTGAATGACCTGAAAAGGACACATTTCCTGGCTGGTGTGAGTGCTGTGTTTGAGTGTGCTCAGATGTAAGTGTTGCCACAATGTAGTTCCAATTGCCAGCACTTCAGATTTTGATTGTGAATTTTATTGTCTTACGTTGTTCTTTGGTTCTTATCTGAAAACCCAATTTTGCTAAGAGGATTGTATGTTGCCGAGAAGAGGTCTCTATGCCACTGCTATACTGTGGAGTGCTTCTTTGAAAGAGCATAGACACGGGGTGGGCAGACCTGAATGTGAATTCTGGCTCTTGAACTTAAGCTTGTTCACATGACTCCATCTTGAGCCTGTTAACCCATCTGAAGAGGTAGTAAAAATAGCTGGTAGTAAAAATACCGGTCACTTAGTTGGGTCCTTGGGTGGTGCAAACGGTTTATGACACTAACCTAAAGGTTGGCAGTTCAAACCCATCCAGTGGCACTATGGAAGAAAGACTTGGAGATCTTTTTCCATAGAGATTACAACCAAGAAATGGAGCAGGTCTACTGTGTAACACATAGGGTCACCACAAGTCAGAATTGACTTGACAACAGTGTGTTTTTTAGGGTTGTCGGGATGATTAAGTGACATAGGTAAATTGCCTAACACAATGATTTAGTTTCGTAAAGTTAGTTCTTCCCCAAGTCCCTGAGTAGTTCTTTCTCCCTTTTATGTATACTCTACAACATGTGAATCTAGAAGGGGGCTAGAGATTTTTTTAGTTCCACACTTTCATTATATATTTGAGAATACAAAGACTAGAGATACTCATTTTCTTGCCTCACATGGCTGATTTGTGGCACCATCTGACCTAAAATCTACGGCTCTAAAGTCTTCTGACTTGCCACACAGTGTTCTTGTCACTATCCAGTTGACTTTCCCATAAGGCGGAAGTCACTCAGTCAATGCTCAGAAAAACTCTTAATTGAATATAATCCTCAAGGACAGGAGAAATGAGCCAACTGCAATTACGTGATAATAACAAATGCTTCTTACATCTTACAGCACAGTTTTGAGGGAGCAACTAGTATGATTCCAAGTTAAGTTTCCAGAGATGAAAGAAAAGAAAAGGCTTTAGTCTGGAAGTACTGTGCAGTGAAGCTAACTAGCATTATTACTCAGCACTCAAGTATGCCAACCTATTCAGGGATCTTCTTATTCATACAGTTGGTTATTATTTGTGACCAGGGTGAAACTTGAAAAAGAGCATCAATTCTTTAGTCTGCTTTTGTTTAACAGGCAATTCTATGTCTGTCTGACCACAGAACAGACACTGTTTGCTGTGGGCTGGTGAATTTCCAGTTTCAAGAGAGGGAGTAGATGCCTCTTACTGGAAGTTTAGTTATACAGAAGAGTTTGAAAAAGTAAAATTTGTTACTTTGGGACATGGGAGAAGTTTCATGTTTTTAGTAGGTGGTAAGGGACTGAACTCGGAAGGAAGATGGGGCAATCTACTTCCGTAGTGATACTGCCTCGGAAACCCAAGGAGGGGTCGCTATGAGTTGGGTCTGACTCGACGGCACATAGCAACAACAACAACAATGGACTGAAGTATCTCTGTTCATTGGCTATGTTCTTTTTGATAGGGACTTGAAATGTATTTCTGAATCTTCCTCTGTCTGTACACATTAAATGAGAAGATGAAATATAGACTAGAAAATCACCCTTTTTGAGGAATGGTGGAGTGTTAGCTGCTTCTTCCTCTGACCTCATGAAACAGATATGGGAACCTTTAGACCCTTGTAGAAAGGGCCATAGGTTTAGGGAGAACCATTCTTCTGCATGACTCCTTGGAAACCCAAGTGAAAGTTTGGGATTTTCTTCAGAGCTGCGTTGTATTCTCTGCAGCAGGTTATGACGAGTGTTTAACTTTAAACTATCTGTATAATGTGGTCAGTAATCCCTGCCTCACTCACGTTCCCTGTATGTGAGAAAGCAGTAACCAAAGATGAGATGCCTTCTCTAGTGTGTTTCCTGGAAGAAACAAGCTACAGATAGAAATCAGCCTTAGAGTTAAAAAATCAAACCCCAAAGAACATACTGTTTTTCTCTGAAATTACCTATTTCCTCAAACACTTCCCCTTGTTCCTTAGTGAAAGTGTGACTCTAGGTGTGGCAGCTGATGTTCTGGTCCTGCTGAGCAATGAGAAAGAAAGAAAGAAGGCCCCAGTCTGCCTGCTTCCTGTAGGCATGACACACAGAGTCCTGGGGTCTTTAATGAAGAATAGACGTCAAGAGATAACTTAGGAATTTAGAATTTGTGTTGTCTGAAGCCTAGTAATTAATACTCAGACAAAGACACCAGGCCTGGTGTGGGCAAGAGGAAATGTAATAGAGATTTCATAAAAAGGGGTACAAGAGGAAAAGGGAAGGATGGGGGTTTGCTAAGCTGTTTCCTTAACTACTTTAAACAATTTAGACTAGGGAAGAAAACTTCTCTCAACATTAGTTGTTTCATTATTCATTCATTATTTCTAGAGCATTTGTCCTCCCCAGACTGTTCTTGGCTATCAAATAAGACTCTTACCGGAACACACGACATGGTAGCTTCTCCTGACCTGCCCACATGGTCCAGCTGTTTATTTTCACATATTGATTTGTGATCACAGGCTGGGCACCCAAAAGGAGAGCAGTGACTTCTCTTTTCTTTGGTCTTCTTTGTTTCCTTGTGCCCAAGTCCCTGTCATGGAGTTGGCATGCCTGGTTTTGGGAAATGGAAAATCGGAAGGATTGTATCCCTAGTGAATTTTCATGTCCTCCTTTTTTGCCTCGAGATCTGGGAGATTAGAAAAATCCATGTCATGAGTTCACTTGACTTATGCTTTGCGCTGTTGAAACCTGTGGCTGTCCTGTCTAACGGGTCTTGAGCAAGTAATGGCCAGGGATGGGTGGGAAGAGCAGGTCAGGATTCACTCTCACTTTTGCCTTCTGATCTGATCTGTCTACAAAGTGAGGTGAACACGGTGGGAGAGTTGTCATTCCTGTGATGAAATGTGATGAGCGTAGATCCCCAGCCTGGGTAAGTCTCCTCTTCTCCTTGACTTTGAGACCTGAATGACCTCATTTGGCTGACTACACCTCAAATCCCCTGGAACACTGCCAGCTCCTCATTTGACTTTGTGCCATTGACTAGTCGTTCCCTTAGTCTGCTGACTCTGATCCTTTAGGTGAGGTGGAAAGAGACCAGACCAGTTGGAAAGGTAAAAGTCTTTTCCCTCAGAGAACCAGAGAAACAAAGGCTCGTTTTCTGAATTTTGAATTCTGCTTTTTGCATCTCTGAGGCTCTGTGCTTTTGGCAGGGGCATGAGTTGGGTGGTGATAGTGCCCTGTGTGTGGGCAGAAGTCAGTTGTAGGTCAGACACAGCTTTTGAACACAATGGAATCCAAGGGGAACGTTGATGAACATAGGAAGGCTAGAGTGATGATCCTCTAATCTTTTTCAGCATGTTCTAAGGGTGTCTTTAACTTTCATCCAGACAGGCAGGGATGGGCAGAGGGACCTACGTTTTAGGTTACATCTCAAATACGGCACCTATGAGTGTATCCATCCTTCATGCTCCCGCCCTTCCTGGGACCTTGGCTTGTCTAAGCTACCTATCCTTAGAATAGGAACATGGAGTCTAACATCAACCAGTCTATTTATTTTTCACCTTCTGGGTATAGGGCACTACACTCTGCTTGAAGACATTTGCGACAAGGCCTCAGAGGGAAAAGATCTTTAAACATATAAGAAAGAAAAGAAAGACATGCAGACCCCAGTGGAAGGCTTTTGTCATTCCAGCAAAGGAGGAAGAGGTGGGCCCAGTGGCCCAAGTCACTATTAATGTTAACCAGCTCTTCTGAGAATTTGTCTGTCTTGAAAAACTTGGTAAAATGGCCAAATGGAGCTTCTCTAAGATAGGGGGAATGCCTGTGTGTGCTTTTGTGGTTAGCCATCATGTTGAGTCCCCTGATTTAAGGGAAAGAGGGTTTTGGGTACATTTCCATTTCAGCTGTGGTATTTAAAGGTTTACCATGGAGGAGGTGTGGGTGGATGAGAATACAGTGTTCTTGCCTCTTGGTTGGTTTATATCTAGGTTATAGGTGAAAGCAAGTTCACAAAACATCCTATTTCTTATTTGGGTGATTTTTTTTTAGGATGGCCTACAGAGCCTAGTTAGGGCAATTCCAGTTGTCTTACCTTGATGTACATATTTTTTAAAAAAATAAATTTATTTTTAACTTTTTATTATGATTTGAGTGAAGGTTTACAGAGCAAATCAGTTTTCCATTCAACATTACATGCACATTTTATTCCATGTCATTGATTAAAATTTACAGTGTAACATATCACTCATCCACTCCCTCCCTGTGTTTCCCTGTTTACATTCTTCCTTCTGTTCTAACCCTTCCTGCCTTCTGAACTTTGTCCTCAGACAAAGTCTGCCCTTTTGATCTTGAATGGGTTGCTTGTTTTAAGTACTGCATACCTCCCTAGCGTTTTTGTTCACCTTATAGTCCTATCTGTTGTTTGGTTGAAAACAAACCAGGTGGGTGAGTTTAGTCCAAGGCCTAAATAAAGGGTGACTAAGGGTTGGGCAATCCTACTTCCGTAGTGATACTGCCTCGGAAACACAAGGAGGGGTCGCTATGAGTCGGGTTTGACTCGACGGCACATAACAACAACAACAACAAGGGCCAGTCTCAGGGGTTCCACCAGTCTCTATCTGACCAATAAGCCTGGTCCTTTTATGATTTTGAGCTTTGTTTCATATTTTTCTCCCACTCTATCTAGGATTTTTCTACTGTGATCCGTTTCAGAGCAGTTGATAGTAGTAGCCAGGTACCATCTAGTTCTTTCAGTCTCAGGGTCATGAAGGATGAGATTCACATGGTTGATTAGCCCTTTGGACTAATGATTTCTGTGTGTCTTTGATTTTCTTCACTCTTCTTTGCTCCGAACAAGGAGAACCAATAGTTGCACCTTAGATGGCTGCTCACAAACTTTTAAGATCCCAGTGGCTACTCACCAAAGTGAGATGTAGAGCATTTTCTTTGTAGACTATGTTGTGCCAATTGACTTTGCTGTCCCCTGAGACTGTGCTCCTGAGCCCCTAGGCCTAGCAGTTCATTCCTTCAGTGTGTTTGATTATGACTAAGAAGTTTTCATAACTTTGCCCCCATATGCTCTACTATATTCATTGATGTATTTGCAACATATATAAATACACATATAGAAATATCCTCTGTCACACCTATATATATGCATGGGTATAGTCCCATTCTCTTTCCTGCACCTCTTCAGATTCCATGTCTATCTCTGTATTCATTCATAGATTATTGTTATTGCAGGATTGTGTATGTCATAGTATATAGCTCTGTTGCCTTTAACTCCTGTACTCATCTTAATGTCTTCCTTTGCCTTGATCATTTTTTGCTGACTTCCACTTTATTTTATATTGCCTTCTCGTTCGTACGAGTTAATATGTGTCTACCCTCTAGTTAGTGATTTATCCTCCCTTGCCATCCTACCCCTGGTAACCATCAAAGGATGTTTCTTTTTGTGTGAAAACCTTTTCTTGACTTTTTATAATAGTGATCTCATACAATATTTGTCCTTTTTGATTTATGCTGATTTCACTTAGCATAATGTCTTCCAGGTTCATCCATGTAATGAGATGTTTCACAGATTGATCATTATTCTTTAACATTGTGTAGTATTTCATTTTGCATATGTACCATGGTTTGTTTATCCATTCATCCATTGATGGGATGCACAACAGTGAGGACCATGAGGCTGAATAACAGATTATTGGACAGAATTCACTTCATACTTCTGGCCCTCAGCTGGTGTCTGTGATTCTTCTTGGCATCTCATATTTTAGATTCTGTCCCTTTAATCCTTCTGGTATTCCAAGTGTGGCCTGTGTTGACAAGATTATGTGTCTTTGGGGAAGTTCTGGTGATATATTGGGCAGAGTTGGTTGTTCCAGCTGGCTGCATTCGGGCAGTTGACCATGCTTAGCACTTCTGGTCTACTGTTTGCCAAAAAGACAGTCTCTTAGCTGGACTTTGTGTCCTCAGGACACAAATTTTAGGCTTTGGGGGAAAATTCACAATTTCAGGTACAGTCTTGGTTTGCATTTGGGTGCATTAATGTCCTCAGAATTGAAGTGCATTGAAAGATTTCTCCTCATTTCAAAGCCCAGAAATAGCTTCTTTGGATCAGGGAAAAGTTCCTAGGTAAAGTGATAGTGAAGCCTTGACCTTAAGAACTGACACTAGAGGTTAGAATTAGTATGTTCTAGGTAGAGCAGTGAGTGGGTAGCTGACGAATGCCTTTGTGCATTATTTTTAGCTGTAGTTAAGATTGTATGGTGCTTTCTTGGACACCATTCTGCTTTTATTCTGGGGGTTTGTAATTGTGACTATGTTTGCATATACGCACACGTATTGCATGCTCACAAGATTATAAATCACAGAAATTATGGTATAATCTGTTTTCTCCCTTGTAGAGTGAAAGATTGCACCAAACTAAGCCTTACTGTGGCAAAGAAACCTTACATATAAATGTAAAGTATATCTCCTTGGAGGGTTGGCTTTTTGATGGGCTATAAAAGGATTGTTAAACAGCAATGTGAGAGGCTGTTAACAAGCTGTTTCTAAGAGCATCTCCCTGGTCTGGTCTGAAAAGGTAATGGGTACATATTGCAGCTATGAAATAATTTGCCTATGGTGTTTATATGTTGGTGGATTTTGTGTATAATATGTGTGTATGTGTGTCTTTAGTAGTGAATGAACTGGAAAGATCATTTAAAGGGTTGTTTATTTTTTCTGATATCAATGTCCACATTCTAAACAGGGCTATGTTCTGGTTTGAGTTTTCACCTGGCTTAAATGAAGAGGTGTTTGGTAGGAATCAACCAAACCTCAGAAAGTCTACGATAATACCCTAAGTATATAATGGTTACTTTAAGGATTCATGCCTTAGAATACTTGGATGAATAGGTAAATCACCTCCCTATAAACAAATTAGCATTGAGGTTCCTAAGTTCAGCAAAGCAGGGTTCCAATTATGTGTCTAATCTTATTTGAAACTCTTTTCGCATTCAGTTGATGTAGCTAAAAATTGGACCATGCTAATTTCTGCTGCTGTTGGGTTTTAATGGAAGAGAATGCTTTCTTATTACCAGGATGCCATACTTTGTTGGTGCCACGATGCTTAAAAAAAAACAGGTGTCTCTTATAATCCTCTGACTGGATCAGTTTGCTAGTTTGGCAAAGCCTTATTATTATTGTTTGTATTATTTTTTTGTCCCACACAGGTCAGATACTGCCAAAAGATGTTGATGACCAGGATTAATGTGAGAGGAGATGGCCGCTTTTCTTAGTGGAGGTTTCTGTTACAAGAATCTGTCTAAGAGTCTTATACCATAAAGATAGAGCTAAATAAAACAGTTCGGATATGAACCACAGGGGAGAATAGCCAAAAGAAGAATAGTAAATGAATAGTTCTGCCAAGTCACTTCTATGTCATTCTTCAAAGGCCACCTTAAAGCCAACACTGCCACAAAAAGCCATCCAGGACTAAGAGGAGTGAGTGATGATTCTTCTCTGGCCCCTGGCATAGTAACAGACTCAAGCACTAACAGAATCATCTACTGTTGCTTCTTAAGGCTTCTGAATCTTAAGCTTCCCTGGACAGAAGTGCTGTCTTCTTTGACCTGCAAGGCAATCTCATGTTCCACACCTCTTATCTCTCACTCTGTCCTCTCTTCACCCTATCACTGTCTTTCTCCTCGCCCCAGAATCTTCAGTTGTCTCCCGTCTGACCTGTCTACTACTACTCCCTGTCCCAACCAGCGCAACCTGGCATAATCTTTCTGCAAAAGAAAATTTGATCACACTGCAGTTCAGGATGAAACCAGCTCCTTATAATAGGCGAGACTTTTTATACAGCCTAGCTTTCTAATATCATTTTAACCTCTGCCTAAGCCCCACATTCCAACTTATGCCTGCTCTTCTCTGAAAGCACATAGTGAACCTTTATGTCTGGAATCTTTTCCTGACCCCTTCTCTGCCTGGCAACCAGCTTGTCATTTAAAGCCTATCTCTTAAGCCTTTGCCTGTTGCCTTCACAACTCAGTGAGCACACCTCTGTTATTGGTAGTGATCTGGTTGTAGTTTGTTTATCATCCTTAGTAGAGTGAAAACCAACTGAAGGCAGGAGTCTGATCTATTTCTAGTGTTCAGCACTATGCCTTTCAGAGAAGGCCCAATGTGTTAGTTGAATAAAATGTTAAAAACCGGCTGAATACTTAAATATTAGGCTTCTATTATGGGCTTGGAGTTCCTGTGTGGTGCAAATGGTTGTGCTTGGCTATTAACTGAATGGCTGATGGTTCAGATCTTCCCATGCAGATCATGCAATACCCACTTACTCTTTCCCTCTCATTGGCCCATCTTGCAGAGATGACCATGGACAGCTGGAGAGAAAGCTTGAGAACCTCTGGCTGGCTGTGCTGGAAGTAGCATGGGCAGCCCGAAAGGAATGAGTTTTTTCATGATCCATCCTCTTTTTTGGCTTGGCTCACAATGCCTTCTAGATCGAGGAGAGAGAGTTGATGGCTGTTTGCTGTCATGCTGTGCAGTCTTGACATAGCTGACTGTGATGCCATTGGAGCCAGAGACCTGTCACTACTCTGTGGAACTGCCAGTTGTTCCTTCACATTATGTCCCGATTAGCTGGTCAGGAGAGAGAACCTGAAAGAGCAGTATAGCTTTCTGAGCCTTACACGAAGTCTGTAATGGCTTTTCTATGTAAAGGGAGGAATCAGACCCTATATTGGGTCAGCTGTTTTCAACATTCTAAACGATGACTGCCCCTGCCCCCTCCTTCCCATCTCTGGTCACCACTAGTAAACTTTGGTCTCTATACATTTACCTATAGTAGATATTTCCTGTAAGTGGGATCACCCATTATTTATCCTTTTGTGACTGGCTAACTTCACTCATCATGTTTTCAAGATTCATCCAAAAATCAGAACCAAGCCATGGCCATCGAGGTGATTTTGACTTGTAACGACCATATAGACCAGAGTAGAATGGCCCATAGGGCTTCCAAGGCTGTACATCTTCACAGAAGCAAACTACCTGATCTTTCTCCCATGGAGTGACTGGTGGGTTGAAACTTCTGACCTTTTGGCTAGCAGCTGAGCACTTAACCACTGTGTTAGCAGGGCTCCTAAGGTTGCATATGTTAGGACTTCACTTCTCGTTATGAATTAGTAGTAGTCCATTATATGAGTATACTACATTTTGTTTATCTGTTGATGGATATTTTGGTTTCCACCTTTTGAAAGTTGTAAACAGTGCCATGGTGAACACTGGTGTACAGGTTTCTGTGTTGCTACTTTCAATCTTCTCGTCTAGATCCCATCTTCTCTTCTACACTTATCTGAGATGATGCTCTTTTGATTTATAACTTTAGTGTTCAGTGTGTTATTTTGAGGGGCTAAACCAGTGAGAATGACTGAGTGTATGCCCATCTATGGGACTAGGAAAACTAATCAAATTCATGTCTCATGAATGGCATGATTGGCTCCTTGTTTCTATTTACAGTGGACAACTCAATGTTTGTTTCAAGAGGTTGCTATTAGAAGAGTGTGTTAGGACTATTAACAACATGCTAAGTATAAAATGGAACAATTGGGAGATGATAATTTTCAGGGATAAGTAGATATACCCTATTTAGGGTCTTCTACCCAAGACCTGGTAGCATAGTGTCTACGGCACTTAACTGGTAACCAGAAGGCTGGCAGTTCAAACCCACCAGCCACTCCTCGGAAGGAAGATGGGGCAGTCTACTTCCGTAGTGATACTGCCTTGGAAACCCCAGGAGGGGTCACTATGAGTCGGGTCCGACTCGACGGCACACAGCAACAACAACAACAACCCAAGACCAAATGGTTTATTTTCTCCTTACTCTTGTTGCCTCTGATCTACAGCTGGGCTTTAGGCCATCAGATTTATGAAAAGTTTCAACTTCCTGAACCCAACCCTCCTCCAGCAAGGGACCATTTACACTTCTTCCAAAACTGTCACTAGTTTTCCTGATGACCTGCCAGTGCCTCTCTTTTTCAGGCTCAGGCAGCAGATGCCTGCCAGCCTTCCTGGCCTTGAACTCATCTTGGCTGCAGGCATGTTTTTCCCACACTGTTTCCCTAGGCCTCTCTGGCATTGCAGGGAGTCAAAGGATTCCCTGGCCTCTCTCCTGTAGGCTCCAAGAGGGCTCGTGAGGCAGGTTGGAAATTGTTACAGGAGTGCTGATTTAGACCACCTTAGGGAACAGCAAACCGCAGGTCCATGTGTACCCAATGAAAATACACATTTATGAGTTGCTTGGGAGGGGATGTCCACTAAGGGTGTGTCCTCTTATGAACACTCAACGTATATACCACATACTTGAACAACTGCTGCTGCCATGTTTCCTTCTGTCATTACTACTAAAACTCTTGCTCAACATCTCCGCTGTGAAGGCTGTTGATAAAGAGGCCATTTCCTTCCCCTTCCACTTCCTTTCTTTTCCTTCTAGCCTTACCATACTCAACGGTAAGTTAACTCCTCCGGGAGCATGTGGATTTAAGAGCTCAGTGCTCATGAGACATAGGGTTCCTGATAATATATTACAATCTAATCTTGAGACCATTCCCCAATTATTTCTGTGGAAAATTATTGCCTTAGTTCTAGCAACCTGCCTAAGAACAAACTTTTGAAATGCAATGACTGTATTAGGGTTCTCAGTAATTAATTTTTATTTGAAGTTGCTTAAAAATTGACCTGCCTGGGGGAAACTTTCCGGAGCCTTTTCTTAATCATCTGTTGAAATGGAAATAGGAGTGGAATAATAAGTACCCCATGCAGCCTTGTGGGAGGGCACACCTCCCCCAGCAAAAGTATCCATACTTTCCAAACCCTAAATTGTTTCAGGTGATTGATAAAGGACTCCTCATTGTTTTTTGTTTATGTGGTAACCCTTTCAAAAGGTGGGGTAGTTAAGGTTATGTGTCAGTTTGGCTGGGCCTGGGTTTGAATGGCTGAGCAGCTAGATGTAGTTATTCCCCATGGTAAGACAGGTAATCAAGTCCATGGTGGAATCTACTACAGCAGCTGAGTAGCTAGCTGCCTTAGGGATGTGATCTGTTTTCAGAATATAAGAAGTTTTGAGAAAGGTCTCTGTAGCTTTTTGGCGTGCTTAGACCCTGCATGTAGCTGAGTCTTCATTTAGCAGCCTGCCATGTTTCCTGCTGCTCTTGAGACTGTCTCTGGACTTGAACTAGTGGCCTGCCATGTTGTTTGGTAATATTGAGACTGTGCCATTTTATTGTTGACTTTTGGCTTCTTAGCCTCAGCAGCTAGCAGCTGCCTGAGTGAAGAGACACCTGTAGCTCCAGTGGGCTGGGAGCAAGAGGCAGAGCTGAAGCCCAAGGTCAAGGGGCTTTCACCCAGCCCCTAGAGCTTGGCACTTGGAACTTGAACTTCTAGCCACCTCAACTGTAAGAGGATGAATCCCTGTTTGTTCAAGCCACCCATTTGTGATGTATTTCTGGTAGAGTGGCACAGAGGTAACCAAAACAAAAGGGTAACCCAAAGCCAAACTAATTGCGATCAAATCAACTCCAGCTCATGGCAACCCCATGTGTATCACATTATAGTGTGCTCTATAGAATTTTAAATGGTTAATTTTTCAAAGTAGATTGCCAGGCCTTTCTTCCAAGGTTCCTCTGGGTGGACTCACACTGCCAACTTTTCAGTTAGTTGCTGAGCACGTTTACCATTGCATCACCCAGTAACTCCTGCAAAAGAGTATGCTAGTCTACCTTAACAAATTACTTTTATTGAAAATAGTAAAACCATGAGATCCAGGCAGTTGGGGTCACCTTACTTCCAGTCAGTCCCAGTTTGTACACCTATCACTGAATTACCAAACATACCACACACCATGGGCCTTTTCTGAACTTCCTCCATTTTTATGATGTCTGGCTGATATTGAGAAGAACTGGCTAAATAATGTTTGTCTTACACTTAAGCCTTATGCTTCAGAGCAGAATCTGATCACAAGTAGAGATCAGGAATACATTTTCCCCCTGTGTTATCATATTGCACAGTTGCCCAGCCAGGTATTCTACTTCTGTTAAGCAAACATACACACACAAGCACACTCCCTCTTACTGGCCATGTTCAGAGCCGGATGTTGGACTTTGTAGGCCAGCAGCCTAATTCGTTGGGCAAGTCCCTGAACTCTAAGATTGAAGGCAGCTGCCCTGTATGCTCCTGCACTTGGCTTTCCTCCAAGGGTGGTGCACTGAACACAGGCCATGTCTTCAGATCCCTACAACTCTTCGCAACTCTCACTTTGTGGGAGATTTTGAATTGAGTCTAAGTATATACAGAGGAGTCCTTATGGTGCAAACGGTTAAGCACTCAACTATTAGCTGAAGGGTTGGTGGTTCCAACCCACCTATAGGTGCCTGCCTCAAAAGACAGGCCTGGTGATCTGCTTCCGAAGGGTCACGCTTTGCAAACTCTGTGGAGCAGTTCTGTTCTGCACACATGGGTCACCATGAGTGGGAGCTGATTTGATGGCAACCAACAACAAAAACAAGTATATACCCACCCACCTATATGTGTACACACACGCCTTTAAAAAGTGTTCCATTAACTTGCTCTCTCCTTTTCCTGGACATTAGTTCCTATACTACATCAAACTCGTAATCATTCTCAGAACATCAAAATAGTAGTAGAATTCTTAAGGCCTGCAGCTGCCAGTCTCAAGCTTGTGCTGTAAGTTACTTCAAAGTTGCATCCAAAAGATGAGAGAGGTGGTGGAAACCTTTTTCTTTCTACTTTATTTTTTTTTTATTATTATTTTTTTAAAACTGCCCTGGCTGTGCCTCCTCCTCTGGTGCACTGGGGTCATTTCCAGCAATTTCCAGCTGGCTTTTCTTCCTTTGCGTTTCTATCTCCTGTGGTGCAGTACTTCCTTCTGTCTATTCTTAGTGTTGCCATTCAGTTCCCCGTCTCCCCCTGCTTCTCTCCTTGCTTTCCTCCGTTCTTCCTTTTTCCCTTCACCTCTATAAGATTATTTTGAGGAGCACCTTTCATTTTCTAATCAGATGTGGACCTTTGTTTTTTATTTCTTTACTAAAATAAAATCGATTTGTTTCTCCTTCATTTCATCATGCATTCATTCACATCCCCAAAATAGAAACCATTGCTCTCTAGCATATTATGTCTGGCATGTAAACCTTTGAAGCCGGATGTGCTTAAGTGAGTTCTCCAAATACATGTTTCCTGTATGCACGGGACGAACTCTGGTAGCGTAGTGTCTAAGGCACTTGACTGCTAACCAGAAGGCTGGTGGTTCAAACCCACTAGCCACTCCTTGGAAGGAAGGTTGGGCAATCTACTTCCTCTCAGAAACCCAAGGAGGGTTGCTATGAGTCGGGTCCGACTCGACGGCACATAACAACAACAACATGTACACGGGAGCTCTCATGGGGTAGTGCCTAAGGCATGTGACTGCTAACCAGAGGGCTGGCAGTTCAAACCACCAGCTACTTCTCGGATGGAAGACTGGGCAATCTACTTCCGTAAAGATAAAAACTGCCTTGGAAACCCAAGGAGGGGTCACTGTGAGTTGGAATTGACTTGACAGCAGTGAGTTTAGTTTTCTTTTTTTTTTTTTAAATATGCATGGGACTGTAGGCTCTTCTGCTTCCGAAGGGAGGTTCTTTGCTCATCTTCGTATCATCTTCATGCCGTTCTCTCAGCTTTTTGATGATTCTAACCATTTGCATTCCTTCCCCAAATTACTGTCACTTTGTCTTTTATTGTTTCCATTTCTTCTTTAAATGTTTCTTTTTCTTTGGGCTATACTGATGTTTCTGTTGATTAGAGATCTGCCTGTTTTCATTATATAAATTTACTCAGTGGACATGACAGTGAGTAGCTGATACTTCTCTCAAGGATGTCTTTCAGAAGTAGGGGAAGAAAGTAGACTTTTGGCAGTTTTGGTTATACCAATAATGCCCAATTTATATTAATTGAGAAAGAGTTTATGTGATTCTTACAGAGTATAAGCTTAGAAAGTACTATTCTTTATACTTTATATGGATCTTACTCAGTTTGGGTATGAGATGTGGTTTCAACATACTTATTTTTCAAATAATGGGTTAGAAACTAATAATTGCTTTAATTTTGACAACTACTAATTCATTTCTGCATGTTGAGCTTTAATGTTTATGAGACATTACTGTGTAGTGTTTGGCCTATTGAGAATTCTAATTTTTTCACTCTGTAGCAGAGTTTATATGTATGCTGTGTTGTATTTAAGTAGTGAAACTGCAGTTCTTTAAATAGATTTTCCTATTTAGACTTTTACTGAGGTAGCCATATTCTTTGACCCTTTGTTACTATTCATTTGTAAGATTTTTCCAATAAAGATAATTTCTTCCTGTTTACAACACACTCTGTTCTGGGAATAGATGGAAAGAGTTGAGAGAATGCTGTTTGAGTCAGACCCCAACGTAAGACAGCATCATTTTAGAATAAAAGCAGAGAAGTTCACACTCTTCTGAAAATTATGGGGAGAAGACGTAGGAAGATGACTTACAGCATCAGTTTTAAGACTAGCCAGGCATACAAACTAATTCCCTCTTTGTAGATGAGAAGTAGCCTTTAATAGCTACTAGGGAGCTCTGGTGGCATAGTGCCTAAAGCATTTGACTGCTAACCAGAAGGCTGGTGATTCAAACCCGTCAGCCACTCCTCAGAAGGAAGGTTGGGCAGTCTACTTCTGTAGAGATACCGCCTCAGAAACCCAAGGAAGGGTCACTATGAGTCAGGATCAACTCGATGGCAGTGAGTTTGGTTTTTTGGTTTATTGTTAGACTTAAGGAGCTCTGGTGGTGTAGTAGTTAAGGCATTTTGGCTGCTAACCAGAAGGCTGACGGTTCAGACCCACCAGCCACTCCTTGGAAGGAAGATTGGGCAGGAAGGTAAAGGAGCCCTGGTGGTGTAGTGGATAAGGGATATGGCTGCTACCTAGAAGGTCATCAGTTCAAGCCCACCAGCTGCTCCATGGAAGGAAGATGGGGTGATCTACTTCTGCAAAGATTTATAGCCTTGAAAACCCAGTGGTGGTTGCTATGAGTTGGATTTGACTTGATGGCATTGAGTTTGTTGAATATGGGCAGATAAGAGGGTAAAATTTTATTCCACCTAAAACATGGTATTTCCTTAAGTATTACACTTTGGAACTTGCTTTTGTGGGGTTTTTAAAACGTTCTTTTCTGGATAATAAAGAGCGATTAGCATTTTATTAAAACCACGTATATTTTTTTTTTTGGAGGGGATAGGAAAGTGAACAGGGATTATGGGTCGTTCCTGCCTTTCGTTATGTAGTTTGTTTCTAAGAAATGATGTAAATAACCAAAACCTTAAAGGTTATTGTGACTTTGTCCTTCCTAGGACAGTGATCCACCCCTAGTTCCCATTCCAGTTGTTCCTGAAATGGGGAGCATGTAGAAGGTTGTTCATTAGAACTCAGTTTTAGCCTCTATAGCAATTCCAAAACCAACACAGACTTGAGGAGTCCAGTTGGAATTATAGTTGTTGGGATAGAAAATTGGGGTTCTAGCTCTCAAAAGAACTTTTCAAGAAAGGCCTGAGTTGGCAGCCTTGTTTCTTTCAGGTCTTCCATTAAATCTAGGGCTTGCTGTACAGTGTTTTGGGCCTCCTGTCCCATTAATAAAGGATCATATTGAGCAGCATCCATGACATCTGTCCAATCATTTCTCAGTGCTGACTATTTGTAATGCTGAAGATAGTCTTTAGAATAACAGATGCCAGAAATTCAGAGCTAGTTTTGAGCAATTTCAGACTAAAGCTCCAAAAAGCTCAGGTAAGTGACCCACCCATGGTCCCTAGCTATTATTGCCATGTTAGAAATAGAACTCAGATCTTCTGTCTCCCAGCCAACTTACTACCTTTTTGACCAAGCAGTTAATTAGTATATATATGTATACATATGAATCAGCCAGGTGAACTGAGTGAATCTATCTGCTTTTCAAAAAGGTGTTTTTCGGTCATGTTAAAAAAAAACAAAAACAAAAAAAACCCCACAAACTCAGAAAGTCCTATATGATTCATATTTGAGTCTGATATATATCAGTTAAATATATATACTTATATATTTAACTCAGAAAGAATTAAGGGCAGTAGAGTAGAAATAGACTATATATATAACAGAACATCTACTCCCTGCCTTGTAGTGTGTACTCCCATTGGATGTTTTAGGGCTCATTTGAAGGTGAGAGGTTACTTTTGACCCTTGGACCACCCTGTTCCTTCTCCTGAAAAATGCGATAACAAATTTTATTTACAATGTACTCTGACTTTTGGAAGGAACCAACTCCCCCAAACCAAATCGCCTCTGAGATCCTATTAAACAGCAAATGCCCTGAACACCAGTATATGAAAATGCTTTCCTAGGGTGAGCTCAAAGCATTTCATCCTCCAAATAAAATCTATCCGCTCGCACTTAGATTGTTCAAAGGCAGATGGTAGGCAATTGAAACAGAGAGGCAAGCTGGCAAAAGGAAAAATAAAACCACAAATATCTGTACATGAAGGTGATCTACGCTCTTGCCAAACCCCCTCCTAACTTCGTTAACACAGCAGTGTAGCAATTAAATAACATGGGAACTCAGACTCATATGGCTAATACAATTGTCCTCCGTTAATGGGGTGAAACAAAGCTTGCATATAATATACAGTGCCAGTCTCCGAAATACAGAGCTAAAAAAGGAGAGTTTAAGAGGTAATCAGCTGTATCAGCCCATAAACCATACTACCCATAGCAGATGGCCACCTTATTGAAATCTCACTGACCCCCACCACTTGTTAGGGGTGGAGTCACTGGTATGGAATGTTTGCTATTAAGGAGTTGCCAGGTCTTAAGAAAAGGTACCACTCAGCAGTATTGAACATCAAATTAGATGTGAAATGCCCTCAGGGTGAGATGGTGAATAGGACAGCTCAGAACATTGGAAAAGTCCATAGCAGTTGCTCTGTGCAAAACCCTGAATTAGCCAGGTGCGAGCTATTCCATCTTTCTGGCATGGAGAGCCCCAGAGTGGCTCGAATGGTTAAGTGCTCAACTACTAGCCATAAAGTTTGGCAGTTCAAATTCACCCAGAGGCACCTCGAAAGACAGACTTGGTGATCTGCTCCTGAAAGGTCACAGCCATGGAAACCTTGTGGAGCAGTTCTACTCTCCACACATGGGGTCACCATGAGTTGGAATCACCGCCACGACAGCTAACAAGTACTGCGCCGGGAAGGCAATGTGATGAAGACAGCTTCTGCGTTCCCGCAGCCCCTTCACTGACTGGAGGACTTTAAAGCCTTGAAAATCTGGCACTTCTCACTAACCTTGAACTTGAGCATTCAGTAACAGAAGGGAAAGGAAGAGTGTTTCAACATTGGAGCTGGGTATTTGTGTAGCTGCTGTCACAGCAGGCCATTTGTGGCTCTGATGGTGCCAAATGGTAGTGTTCTGAGGGTGTGTGTGTGAGGGTGCTGATCCAAACTGCAGGAGGGGCAACTTTGTGAGCAGGTGGGAGTGGTAAATGAGGAGGGGGTGTGGTGGGGCAGAATGTGAGATGCATTTACTCTGCTGAGAAACAATCTGGGGATGTCTGTGGGGAAGAAAAATCTCGATGAGATTTGAGAGTGGGCTGCTGTATGAGAGAATAACTCATACTGCAGAGCAGAATAAAAGATATGATAATCTCCATATCAAAAGGAACTCACTGTGAGCACATCAGACCTTCTGCTGTCTAAGTAACGGAGGGGAGACCATGGAAGAGACTTAACTTAGGGAAAATTAGATCTAAACTCCAAATTACTCATACAAAGTTCAAAGATGAGGTGTCTGGGGAGTAGTGACTAGAGGAAAAGTATGTTGAATAGGTGAATGCATTCCTTTAGACATCAATATTTTCTTCCTCCTCAAACCCTCCATTTCTGTAGTTGTCTCAAATAGACCACTTGTCTTTCAGGCAGTTCTGACTCTTGGGGACTCCTTCTATGTAGAGTAGCACTGGGCTCCCTAAGATTTTCAGTGGCTGATCTTTTTTGGAGGTAGATTGACAGGTCTTTCTTTCAAGGCACCTGCAACCTTTTGATTAACAGCAGACCATTTTACACTAACTGGGGACTCCGTTGTCCCAAATACACTAATTTTTCTCTCACGTAACAGGGATTGACTCATTTTATTGCTGTGTTCCATTTTCAATTGTTTTCTTGCCTACTGGCCCCGTGTTTGATCCCAGCCAGCTATTGCCAGTGACTATTGTTAGAATGATTCCTTTCCTTTCCCCCAGCCTAGTCAGACTGTGTCCCATGGACTCCACACAGAGATTTGGCAGTGATTCACGACTGTTTTGAGTGGAGTTCAGTAATAAAACTCAGGAGTGGATCCATATGATGGAATTTGCTTGAAACAGGTGTAGTTTTTATTCATCTGCCAGTGCAAATCTGTCCCAGGTAGTTTTTCTTTACTTGGAAAGAATGGCCTCCGTACCACCTTCCCCTAAAAGGTAAAAGTGAGTGGTGATGCGTATTTGACATATTGGCTCTGCTTGTACCTTGGGGACTGGCAGACCACCCCAGCAAACACAATGCACGGAATTAGGCAAACAATAAAGAGCAGTGTGTTCGCGTGGCCGGATCGTTAGCTTCCTTCCTTTTTTGCCTTGATTTTTGGGAAGTCCTTGCTTGCTGGCTCCCTGGGCCATGGGACATAGCAATATAAAATGCCAGAGGATGTTCAAATGGGTGTGTGGAGGATGAGGGAAAGCAGGAATTCTGGGCCAGAGAGCAGATGGCTGGGAAGGGAAGCTCAGGCTTTTAGTTAAAAAATTGTATTTACTCTTATGTGTGGTTTTCGTTAAGTTGGGTCATAGTTTAAAGTTGGAGAATCCCAAAAATGGTCATATAGTGCCTGAGCAAGCATTTACGATCCAAAGAGGAGACCATATCCTTATGCTAATAAAAATTTGCATAAACCAGCCAGAAAAAATGGAAACATAGAGGGTGTGTTAGGCACCCTCTGGTCCCTACTGAAATGTGCTTTGTGGCTCAGGGCCTAGGGGATTTTTTTTAGGTTTGTTTTTGGTGTTTTCCCCACGATGACTGGGTTGTGTAACCCTCCATTTGGAAGCCAGCTGCTTCCTACCACTTGTTTCCATCTCCCAGAGCGCCAGTGGGGGAGTGAGGAGAGGCAGTAGACAGCTCAGGCAAGAGTGGAGGCCCCTGATGCTAAGGAGGCCTTTGGCTGTGTCCAGATGAGCCAGTTGTCTGCTTCCCAGAGAGCAGTAGGGCAATCTGGTGGAATCTGGTGAGGGCCACAGCCTTTCTAATGTTGGAGGAAAGCTGGAGTCCCTCAGTCAACATTTATTGACGGTATGTAATGAGCTATGGGTAGTGCAGGTAGAGCTAGACCCTCCTTCAGCTCCCTGGCTTGTGCCCTGTCTTTTTGTATACACGTACAGTGCCTAAGGCTAGCGGTTCAAACCTGCCAGCCACTCCTTGGAAAGAAGATTGGGCAAGCTACTTCCTTAGAAATAACACCTCCAAAACACAAGAAGGAGTTGCTACTCAATGGCAGTGAATATTTTTTGAGTACTCATTAACAGTTAACAGCCCTTGCAGGAGCTGTGATGGTGAGCCTCTTTCTCTAGCTGGTGAAGGTATATTGCCACAGGGAGCAAGAACTCCCGGGCTGTGAGAGGAGTGGCAGGATTCCTGTGCATGTTCTAGGTATTCTTCTGCAGCTCTTCACTCCAGCTCCCGGGTCTTTTTACACTGAGCTCAGAATTACTCAGAAGAGCAAACAAACAACAACCACCTTTCTCCCCTTCCCAACAGATATCCTTTCACACACACACCCATTGCCTTCGAGTCAATTCTGACCCAATGGGACAGAGTAGAACTCCTCCATAAGGTTCCCAAGGCTGTAAATCTTTATGGAAGCAGACTGCCACGTCTTTGTTCCCCTGCAGAGTGGCTGGTAGGTTCTATCTAAGGGTCAACCTTTTGGTTAGCAGGCCAGCTTTAAACCACTGTACCACCAAGGTTCCTTCGATATTCTTTAGTTGCAGTAATCTGGATTTTAAAAGTTTATATATCACTGTGCATGGGCATCTATCTACACGTTTCAATCCTTTAAAAAAAAAAAGTGTACCCTCCTAAACTTTGTATCTTCCTCTAAGAAGTGAGTTAGCACATAGCATGTATCAAAGGAAATGTAAATTGAAAGCTAAGACGTGGATTTTTTATCCTAGAAAAAAGTAGTTAAAGAAACTATACAGGCCTTGACATCATTAAATGAAATGATACTGTAAAGAAAAAGTCATCAAAGGCAAGTCTTCATTCCTTGTCCCGTGTTCTTGTCATAATTTGTGGCCATTTTCTTTACATGTTCATGCCATGTTCCTTGTTAGTTTGGAGTGAGCCCAGCCTGGGTGCTATCTTTGGAGGTGATTGCAAACAGTCTTTATAGGGATGATTGGGAGTCGCTGAGTAAGGTGATGTGCTGTGATGGAGCACAAGCTTTATGGTTTTTTTTCTTAATTTTCTCTCAACTTAGAAATTCAGGAATTGTTGGGACACAACTCAGTCCTTCCCCACTCACCTCATTTCCACACTGTCATGCTTCTTGATGCAGACTGCTCATTGCCTTCAGTTATTCCCTGTTGCCCTCAGATTAAAGCCTGACTAGGTCTGACAAGGCTACAAAGCCCTGCATGCTCTGACCCCACCTACCTCTTCCGCCCATCCTTGCCATTCTTTCCTTGGACTACCCTTTACCACATTGGCTCCTCAGGGTTCTAGGAAAGAAAGTACCATGCTTTCCCTTCTCTGCTGATCCTTGCACGTGCCCTTCCCTCTTCTTGGAACACTTGTGCCATCTTTCTTCTTCTGGCTGATCTTTAGGAGTCTTTGATTCCCCAGGTCTGAATGAGAGGTCCCTTTTATGTGCTGTCGTAACACACATTCTGAAACTTTTGCCACATTATATTGTAATTGTTTGTTTATATTCCTCCCTAGACAAACCAAAACCAAGCTCACTGCCATTGAGTCATTTATGACTCATAGCAACCCCCATTGGGTTTCCAAGGCTGTAAATCTTTACGGAAGTAGATTGCCCAGTCTTCCTCTCATGGAGCAGCTGGTGGGTTTGAACCACTGACCTTCCGGTTAGTAGTCAAGAAGCCCATTAAGTCAAGGCCCATCTCAAGTTTTTTGCCTATAACCACAGTATTTGGTATAGAGTAGGTGCTCGTATATATTCCTTGAACAAAGGAACATAGGCAAACACTCATTCTTTGTTTGGCTCAGCATCTGATACTCTGTGAATCCTTCTTATCAGACCATAAGATTCTACAGGGTTGTAAGCTAAGGTTAATGCGTCTCTGTAGTATTTTGAGTCAGATTGTTAGAAGAAGTTTGCTGATGCAGAGAACAACACTGAGTTTTTAATTTTTATTTTAGAATTCTAATCTTTTGTTAAACATGAGCTGCAGTGGTTTGGTTTTTAAATTGAGTTTGTGTTTATTGTTAAATGCAAGCCAAGTCAACTGAAGGAGGATCTGCCTTATCACTTGCTCCTCCTCATAAGGACTGTGTGGCTCTCTAGATGTTCTTGTAAGACAAAAAGAAGTGATCACAGGTCAATTCTAGTTGATACCTCTGAAAAAGGACAGGAAGATAGATGGGTCTGGCTTTGTGAGGAAACTTCTCTTTCTCTCTCTTCTTCCCTCCTCCATCTTTCTCTGCCAGTGATCACAATGCTGAATGAACTGCTACTGAGAATCCAAGATCTGAATGTGAGAATTTAGATAGCATATGTATATTGACTGTTAGCATGCACATGTGCACACATATGTACACACACACACATTCTGCCTTTGGCCTGAAATAGTGGCCCTATACCAAAAACCAAACCAAACTCACGGCCGTCGAGTTCATTGGACTCATAGTGACCCCTCCTTGAGTTTCCAAGGCAGTATCTCTATGGAAGTAGATTGCCTAATCTTCCTTCTGAGGCGTGACTGGTGGGTTTGAACTGTCAGCCTTCTGGTTAGCAGTCAGATGCCTTAGGCATCATGCCACCAGAGCTCATAAATGATGGGTAGCTATGTTTATATTTATCTATATCTTTCTTGGTCAGTTAACTGGGATACAGCTAAAAGAATGTGAGGTATGGAGTCTAGTGATTTGGATTAATTAACCAAATACTTACTGAGTACTTGTGATGTGCTAGATATTTTTGAAATTACCAAGATGAAAAAGACAAGGCCTCTGATTCAAGAGTTTGCTATGTAGTGGGGTCAAACTAAAGTCACTTACTCTGTAGCTTTGGAGGACATATCTTTGAATCTCTCTAAACTTCCTGTTTCTTAGATGAAAAATGAGGTTAGTAACACCAACATAGGGTTTGAAGAAGAATGCAACATCAGGATTGGAGGAAGACTTACTAACAACCTGCAGTATACAGATAATACAATCTTGCTTGCTGAAAGTGAAGAGGAGTTAAAGCACTTATTGATGAAAATCAAAGACTAAAGCCCTGAGTATAGATTCACCACAATGTAAAGAAAACAAAAGTGCTCACAACTGGCCTACTAAACAACATCGTGACAAATGGAGAAAATAGTGAAGTTGTCAAGATTTTCCTTTTACTTGGATCCACAATCAACGCCCATGGAAACAGCAGTCAAGAAATCAGATGTATATTACATTGGGCAAATGTGCTGCAAAAAACACCTTTAGACTTATGGTAAGATGGCAGAATAGGCAGATAAGCTACACAGACCCTCTTCAATAAAGAATAGAGAAACCAATTGACAGAGATACAGAAGGTAAACCTGTAGTCCTGATCTTTGAAAGGAAGTATATAGAAGTGGATTAGTCACCAACTGGTGGAAAATCCTGAATGAAAACAAAGAGTATGGAGATGGACAGAGCTGCAGACTGTCATCTACTCTGACAGGACTAACAGCCTGAATATTTCCACATGGTGTTGGGACCTGAGAATTGACCTAAATATCATCCCTGGTCACCAAAGGTTGCAGGGACGACCGCGCTGGTGGCCTATGACTAGGAAGGGAAGTAGCAAGGAAGGAGTCATCCTTAGCTGTGGACTTTCAGCTGTCTGGAGGGTACAACCATTTTGATTGTTTACAAGTAGCAGCAATTTTGGATATTTAAAGTGACAGAGGGCACAGCCATTTTGAATGTTTACAAGTAGCAGCTATTTTGGTTATTTAAAGTGACCGAGGGTGCAGCCATTTTGAATGTTTACAAGCAGTGGCCATTTTGGATATTTAAAGTGACAGCATTCTCATTTGGATTCCAGGGACCTAAGAATAGGCTCCATTTGCCAAGGACAGCAGGGCCATATGGGAGGCTGACAATGGGAAAGGAGACAGGTGGTGAGTGTATAAGTGCTGCCAACTAACAAATAGAGGAGGACAGTACCTGCTTACATAGATAACATCCAAACAAAACAAAGAAAAGGTAAGTCGTGGGCAAGTCACTTCCAACATATAATCACCGGTTAAATATAAACACAAAAACATCACAGAGACTCAGAGACAACAGAGCATCACAATGCCCACAAAGAAGCAAGAAAAAGCAGGAGAAACAAGGAACCAAGATATAGACCTAAAACACATCCCTGAGGAAGAAGCAGAATTGGAATTCCCTGGTAAGGAATTCAAAACAATTATATTTAGGTTACCTCAACAAATTGAAAGACAGATCAAGGAAAACACTGAGAAAATTGAGGAAAACACAGAGAAAACCCTAGAACAATTTTGAAGGACAATACAAGAACAAAATGACAAAATAAATGAAAAATTAGAAATGATACAAAATCTACAGATAGAAATCCAGAAGATTAATACTAAATTTTCAGAAATAGATAACACATTGAATGGGCAAAGGAGTCAAATTGAATCAATGGAAGACAGAATTAGTGAGACTGAAGACAAATAACTCAATACTTCTTTGGAAAGGAATCAGTCAGAAACAAGATAAAAACAAAATGAAGAAAGCCTAAGGTTCATGTAGGATACCATCAGAAGGAATAACCTACATGTAATCTGACTCGACGGCACATAACATCAACAACAACATGAGTCAGAAACGACTTGATGGAACCTAACTCTTGTTATGAGGATAATAACACCTACTTTATAGGATTGCTAATAACACCAGCAGCACAGTGGCTAAGTGTTGGGCTGCTAACTGGAAAGGTCTATGGTTTGAACCACCAACCACTCCACAGGAGAAAAATATGGTAGTCTGCTTCTGTAAAGATTATAGTGTGGGAAACCCATGAGAGTTCTACTCTTTCTTACAAGGTCTCTGTGCATGGGAATTGACTTGATGGCAACATGTTTGGTTTTTTTGGTTTAATAGCATCTTATGATAATTTTACAAAGTTCCACCTGACAAGCACCTGTTCATCCTCAATGTCTCTCAGGGCAGAGACACTTCAGCCCTTTTTTTATTTTTTTTAACCTCTGCCAGAGATAGGTGCACTCCTTTAGCATACCACAGTCTCGTGTGCAGGCTCTGCTCTGACACTTTGCCCCTTGCCATAAACATCATTTACTTTTGTGTCTGCACCTTGCAAGGCACCATCTGGATCAAGAGCTGCCTGGTTCCCATCTTTATATTCCCAGCCTGGTATCCAGCATGCAGCACTTGATAGTGCCTATTGTGGAATAAGTTACAAGATTTATGAATGTGGGAGAGTCCTAGACACATTGCATTATTATTGTAAGGACTTTGGCCAAGGACACAGAACATAAAGGGAGTGTGCTTTGAGCCTCTGGAGATAGGAGATCCTGGCATATCAAAGTCCCATTTTAAGGTTGTAACCAAAAAACCCAAACTCACTGCCATTGAGTCAATTCCGACTTATAGTGACCCCCTTTGGGTTTCCGAGGCAGTAAATCTTTATGGAAATAGATTGCCCAGTCTTCTTTCCATGGAGTGGCTGTTGGGTTTGAACCTCCAATTTTGTGGTTAGCAGTCAAATACCTTAGGCACTATACCATCAGAGCTCCGTTTTGTACCAGGGACACTGAAAAAGACTGCTTGGGCCTATTTGATCAGGCCTCAGGGTAAGAAACTTCTTGAGGTCAGAAGAACACATTTACCCCATATGTTTAATCTGGAGGTCAGTGCATGGTTTTATAGCCTAACAAATCTAACAGATGCAGATAGTTGGCAACGAGAAGCTCATTGTGATGATTTTTTGCCATGTTCTCCACAACTCACGTGGTGGTACATCTTTGCCCCTGGTTTTCTCTCCCTCTGTAGGGATAAATGTATTTTACCTCTTCTTGGGATAATTTTCATGTTCTGCTCTGACTCTACCTTTATTTCTATTGTTCAAATAAATTAGAGAATTCATATGAGTTATTAATAATATAATCCCTAGGTGGTGCAAATGGTTAATGTGCTAGGCTGCTAACTAAAAAGTTGAAGGTTCGAGTCCACCCATAGGCTTCTTGGAGGAAAGACCTGGTGATCTACTTTGGAAAAATCAGCCACTGGAAATCCTATGGAGCACAGTTTTACTGTGGCACACATGGGGTTGCCATGAGTCAGAGCTGACTCATCAGCAACTGGTCACTATTATTAACATTTGGGTTGAAAGGAGAATGTTATTGTCTATACTTTATTTATATGTGCGTATACATATATGTATATACACACATACATACATATATAAATATATACACACACACACATATGATTCAACCCAATCTGAATATATGGGAAATAAGAGGTAAGCACTTTGGGGAAAAGATCATGTCTTGGAAAATTCTTGTTTCTCTTTATGCACGTCTTTGACTCCTGACAATGAAATCAGCATAAAGCCAGAAGATTTTTTTAGAAAGAAACAGCCACTCTAAGCAGTTATGCAGTCTTCTGGGTACTGTCAATTAGTGCTTGTTGAACTAATGAATGAACCATTCCTTACTTTTAAACATGCCTTGTTGTAGAGACCATGAGCAGGCATTTGTTGGCAT
>NW_006922075.1:1623408-1654000 GCF_000298275.1 Orycteropus afer afer | reverse complement strand
ATTTTATATGAATTTCTATAAGTATGTTTTAATTCCATAAGTAACATAAATTTAGCCATATTTTTCAGACTTATGTCCTCCTAATAGATAAGATATTTTACACTCCAGGCAACTAAAGTAAAGTAAAAATGTAAAAACTCAAATAAATGAATTTATGCATTCTTTTTTGATGGATTCTAACTGTAATCAGTTTTTAGCCAGGATATGTATTCCACTATACTGTAGTATCCTCACATTATGGAGTACTAGGACTGGAAAGAGGAAAGGGGCCATTAGTTTCCTTTTAGGAATTCTTTTCAAGTCTGGCTAGTAGTTTTTTATAACACTTATGTCTCAAGGAACTGAGGGCCAACTTTAAGCCTGAGTTTAAAGTTTGTTTTCCTAGAAATATCACTTGAATGTAAACTCAGAAACTGATTTCTAAAGAAAAATTCCTTAAAGAGTTTTTTTTTTTCCTTTATGTTACTTTCTTTCTTGTGGGATCCCATATAGTAATATGTGCTTCATAAAGTTGCCTCCCAAACCTTCTTTTGAGTTATTTTTTTGGAAAGGCATCACCTTAGTTATTGCACCAAAATGTGATAAAAGGCCTAAGCCTGACCTTTCTTAATACCATTTTATAAAGTTAACTGATAATTAATCCAATAGATACATATTTCTGCATAAACAGAGGATAAGGATGATTGTCATAGACATTGAAAACTGAATCAAAAGTGGTCCAAGGAAGTTGGACCCGTAAAAAGTTTTAGGAACACTGTGACCAATTAATTTCACTTATATTCCTTTCAACGTGTGCACAAGATAAATGTAAAAATTTTGTAGACATTTAAAAGTTTTTCTAATAAGTATAAAATAATTATAAATGATGGAGAAAGTGAGTCTTTTTCTTAGTGGCAGATAAATCAGTACATCATACAATCCATGGCTTCTTATCTATAGCAATTTAAAAATTATTGCTGATTTGATAGACTAAATGAGCAACTAGTTTTAATTACCTTTTTCCCCTATTCTTTGTGGGGCTTTTTTCATTTTCTTTTTCTAGATAAGCCTTCTCAACCCTAAGATTGAATAAATATTTAGTTAAATATAGAAAATATTAGCTCTCATTTTTCTATTTAAGTTTTAAGACTTTTATTAGAGAAATTTCTACAAACATTCACAATTAAAGAAATAGTATAATGAACTACATAAACTCATCAAGACAGGATTAATCTTGATTTTTATCTGTACCCCACCACACTTCTCATCTCTCTCCTACTTTATTGTTTTGACTGTAAATCTCTTAAGAATTTTTGTTTGTAAATTCTTAAGGATATGTCTTCAACAGATTAAAAACAAATGAACAAAATGTCATTATCTTTCCTAACAAAGCTAATAGTAATTGTTTCATGTTACCTGATTAATACCTGTTGTTGTTGTTATGTGCCATCGAGTCAAATGTAATACCTAATGTTTAAGACTATGAGGGTGTAGGGTAAAAAGACAAGGCCTATAAGAACTCCAAGGAGCTCTGGTGACATAGTGCCTAAGGCATTTGACTGCTAACTAGAAGGTTGGAGGTTCAAGCCCACCAGCCACTCCTCCCAAGGAAGGTTGGGCAATCTACTTCCGTAGTAATTGTTGTTGTTATGTGCCATCGAGTCAGACCCGAGTCATAGCGACTCCTCCTTGGGTTTCCGAGGCGGTATCACTATGGAAGTAGATTGCCCCATCTTCCTTCCGAGGAGTGGCTGGTGAGTTTGAACCGCCAGCCTTCTGGTTAGTAGATAAAGTGCCTTAGGGACTATGCTATGTAGTAATATTGCCTTGGAAACCCAAGGAGGGGTCGCTATGAGTCAGATCTGACTCAACGGCAGTGAGGGTTATAAGAACTCAATACCCATAAGTCAATATTCTGGTGTAAGGAGATAGTTAAAAAAATAAATAAAATAAAAACAAGATCATTTCTGTTACTGATGAGTGATCTGAAGAAAATACAATGGCTAACATGAAATACAGTGGGTAATAAGAGACCCTGGCCGAGGTTTGGACTATTCCAGGTAGGGTTGTCAGCAAAATCCTGAGAAGGTGATGGGGAGCTGAGACTAGGTGAGGAGAAGAAACAGGTTCTTTGGAGCCCAGGAAATAATTTCCCAGGTAGAAGGATTTACCACTGCACAAAATATTTTGTGGGTCTGCAGTGTGTCTCCGTTATTCAAGCAAACTTTTTACTAATGGAAGTTATTTTAGTGCTGGCTTTAGTTAAAATCATTTGTAATGTATAACTTTTTAGGCTAACTTTTCTAGAAGGCAAACTATCCAAAATATACTGATATTAGACTTCCTGATAATTTTTAGTTCATTTATTTATCAGTTATTTTTAATTGCCCCTAAGCCTGTTAGGAAAAAGAAACTGAATATTCAGGCTATGTAACCAAAAACTAAACTCACTGCCATTGAGTCAGTTTTGTCTCAGTGAACCCCATTGAATTTTCAAGGCTGTAAATCTTTACAGAAGCAAACTGCCTCATCTTTCTTCTGTGGAGCAGCTGATGAGTTCAAACCCCTGACCTTTTAGTTAGCAGCCAGATGCCTTAACTATTATACCACCAGACCTCCTTAGCTTCAAAATATATAAACTTGTAAGGACACAGGCCCTTATCTCTTCGTAACAATACAGTTCTAATTTCTGTGAAGCAGGTTCCTTCTTGAGATTTGGGGTACTTCCTGATTCTTTCTGGGTAAAATAAAAGTGACAACTTCTTTTTTTTTCTTGTGACTTTAATACTTCTCCTTCTCTGGTAAAAACCAGGAAGTGGGAAAAATATTTAGAGGTCAACAACACCAACCAACGTACACACAGATTGTGTATGAAAAATATGTATATGTGAAAATATATGTATGGCAAGCATAAGGGAATGATTCCAGCATTTTCCTTCTCAACCACTAAAGAATTTGAAGCAGTCTTTACATATACAGACAGTTTGTCAGCCTTTCTTCAAACACCGTCAGCCACAGTCAGACTAAACATTGGTAGACATTTCATTCGTCCAGAGTGGCGTTATTTGTTGATTCACATATTTTCTTCCTTTTTTAAAATAATACTTTATTGTGTTTTAAGTGAAAGCACATATTTTCTTTTTACAAGAATATCTTCAAGGTTAGTATCCACCAAAGTAAAATTCCATTGTGTTATAAAACAGCTTAACATGTTACCTTTGTTATAGGAAGTCTTGTCACCGTCACTCCTGAAGAAGGTTGTGGTGGTGGTTTAGCCTTCACCATCAGCTGCATTAAAGGCTGTACATAGTTTTTTTTTTTTGCAATGTGTGAAATTATTACTCTTCCTCATTTGTCTTCATTATCTTCCAGACATCAGTGCCCTTGTGTTCACTGGGGACTACCTATTGGATTTTTCTTCCTAGTAGGTAGGATAGCAGTAGGTGGTATAGGGAGTTTATGGTAGATTCAGCATGTCTTTATTTATATAGCCACTCGTCCAGAGCCTAGAGCTATCAAAGGGGAACCAGAAAATTATTGTTTACATCTGTCAAGAAGTCACTGTTCTTTCCTTGCTGAGCATTTGTGCCCTTCAGAGACCAGACTGCACACCTTGATGGTCAAACGGGATCTGGAATCTGATAACATTTTCTGCAATGGTACAGAGATTGCATGTCAACAGCTTAGTCTGCCATGACTCTCAATACTCTGTAGTAGCTGTTTTCTTAAACTTTTCCTAAGTTTGCTAGGGAGCTCTGGTAGCATAGTGCCTAAGGCACTTGACTGCTAACCAGAAGGCTGAAGGTTCAAACCCACCAGCCACTGCTCGGAAGGAAGATGGGGCAATCTACTTCCGTAGTGATACTGCCTCGGAAACCCAAGGAGGGGTCACTATGAGTCGGGTCCGACTCAAAGGCACATAGCAACAACAACAAGTTTGCTTGGCAGTAGTGGTTTTTTCTTTTTTCAAAATAAGAAAATAAGTAGACATATCCCTGGGAGCTTACTACTCATTTAGTGAAGGTCACTGAATATGAGAAATAAATAAATCAAATGAGATAATGCATATGAGGATTAGCACAGTTCTAGCAGAAGTAGAGCTTAATGAGTTTGTGTTTTTATTAAATAGCAAGTATTTATTGTGTTCTTGCTTTTTAAGACACATGCAAGCATTGTAGGGGAGGAAAAGCACATAAGCTATAGTCTTTTACCTTTAAGGAACCTGTAGCCTAGTTGAGATATTCAACCAAAACTAAACTCACTGCTTTTGATTCGTATCTGACTCATAGTGACCCCTCCTTGGGTTTCCGAGGCCATATCACTACGAAAGTAGATTGCCCAATAAATAACAGTCACAGACTACTTTGTGCTTTCACAAGTGCCAAACACAAATGTGTGCTGAAGGAGTTTAGAAGAGGGAGGGTCAATGTGAACTAGAATGATGATAATAATGACAGTCACAACAGCCAACATTTTATGAGTGCTTACCATGTACTAGGTACTGTTCTAGTGTTTTAAGGTATCCATTGTTCTAGTGTTTTAAGGTATCCAGTCTTCACATCAGCCCCGTGAGGTAGATGTTTCTGTTACTATCCCTGTTTTACAGAGGATGAAACTGAGTGAGGTTAGGTAACTTGCCCAGGGTCACACAACAAGGAAGTGGTGGAGTTTGCTTTAGATTCTGAACTGCTTGATGCTAGAGCTATGGTCATATTCCCACCAGGGGTGATATAGAAAGACTCAGTGGAAGAAATAACTGTTCAGATGCACAGAAAAACCAAGACCAAACCCACTGGCATTGAATCTCAGGTGTTGTACCCATTGGGTTTCTAAGGTGGTAAATCTTTACGGAAGTAGATTGTCTCATCTTCCTTCCATAGAGTGACTGGTAGGTTTGAACTGCCAAATTTCTGGTCAGCAGTCAAATGCCTTAGTCACTGTGCCACTAGAGCTCCTTGTTTGGGCAGAGGGGGCCAACATATGCAGGGAAAGAGTGAATAGTGGTTTCAGCGACATGTTCTAAAGGCATTTGGATTTGTTCCTGAAATCAGTTGAAGAGCCACTGAATGAATTTACCAAGGACATGACATGATCATACCACATCCTGGGAGGGTGGATTTCATAGAGAAACATTGGGTATGTGGCAGGGCAGCCACTCTAATTACAGTTTGGGCTTTCTGACCATTTCTGTTTCAATTTGGTGGTTGTCCAGTGATTCAATATCCTGTTAACTCTCTATCCCTTGGTCTTGGATGATCAATAGCTACACAAACTCAGTCATCAGGCAGTGGGAGCTCACTGTCCCATTGATAATCAAATGGGGTTCCCAACAACTCATACAAGGCCTAAGTCCAAGTGGTCAGCCTCCTTCTTTGAAGTCAGAAGGTAAAGCCAGGTGGTATTACTTTCTCTCAGGACTCTGTATCTCTCTTCTTTGGATTTTGTGTCCATAGAATCACATTTCAGGATACCCTGGAAACTGAGGAGGGCAGAGGTGGTCCAAAGGAACTGTTCCAGTCATCAAGCACTGGCTCTGGGTCCCCACGGGATGGTTAGCTGGATCCTGTGTGATCACCTGGAAAAGACCACGTATATTTACAGAGCAATGTTAGGATGAGTCATCTTTTTTTTTTTTTTTTTACTCCATGCCAAGGAATCTAGCATTTAAATACAGGTTCTGATATAAAATGTAGATGATGGTGGTTCAAAGAAGTAAACCAGTTTTTAGTTTTATTATTACGTGCTATTGAGGCAATTCCAATTCATAGTAATCCTGTGTACAAGAGAACAAAATATTGCCTTGTCCTGCACCATTCTTACTGTCCTTGCTATGTTTAAACTCATTGTTGCAGCCACTGTGTCAATCCACCTCAATCAGGGTCTTCCTCTTGTTTGCTCACCCTCTGTTTTACCAAGCATGATGCCCTTCTCTAGGGATTGGTGCCTCCTGATGACATAAGTCAGAGTCTCACCATCCCCACTTCTAAGAAGCATTCTGGTTGTACTTCTTCCAAGACAGATTTGTTCCTTCTTCTCACTGTCCATGGTATATTCAATATTCTTTGCCAACACCATAGTTCAAAAGCATCAATTCTTCACGTCCAGCTTTTACATGATATGAGGCAACTGAAAATGTCATGGTATGGGTCAGATACACCTAAGTCCTCAAAGTGACATGGTTGCTTTCTAATACTTTAAAGAGGTCTTTTGCAGCAGATTGCCCAATGCAATATGTTGTCTGATTGTTTGAGTGCTGCTTCCATGGGTGTTGATTGTGGATCCAGATAAAAGGAAATCCCTGACAACTTCAGCCTTTTCTCTGTTTATCTTGATTTTGTGTATTGGTCTAATTATGAGGATTTTTGTTTCCTTTGTTAAGCTGAAAGCTGTAATCTTTAATCTTCACCAGTAAGTGATTCAGGTCCTCTTTGCTTTTAGCAGCAGTGTTCTGTCATCTTCATATCTCAGGTTAATGAGTCGTCCTCCAATCCTGATGTTGTGTTATTCTTCATATAGTCCAGCTTCTTGGATTATTTGGTCAGCACGCAGATGAATAAGTTTGACATTAAATAACATGGTACTCCTGAAAGAGTGAGAAGCACTGGGAACAAAGGTTACTTACTACATCTACAGTTCTTTTTACATAAAGTGTGTGATTAAGAAATGTTTTGGCAACATCTCACCAAGCTTATTTACTGGAAGGAGGCCCAGGACTCAGCCAAGCAGGGTAAATGGTAGGGTGCTTGCTCACTGGAATTGTAGGAGAAGAACATTTTCTAGTATGGTAGTCAACTGAACTCTTGAACCTAGGAGGGGTACTGTAATATGGTTTTGTGCTATTAAAGGATCCCTGTAAAAGCTGAAATAAATAAAGGAAAGGGCCTGCTTGAAATTAGAGACTGGACTGAGGATGGGCCTAATACACGAACTCTGCTCATTAGGCATCCTTTGACTGTTTAAAGACCCACCGGAGTACATTTGCTTTTTAATTTACTTTTATTTTAAGCCATTGCTAACTCTTCTCCAGTTTCCTCCAGAAGAAAAGGTATTGTTTGCAGTCACCTTGGAATGTACTTGTCCACAGTTATGCTAAGGGCAAGCTTAGGTGAGCAGAGAAATCAGCCTTTCTGGTTCCAGTATTTGACTACATAGCTTTTTATAAAAGAGATAATAAACTGCCATCAACTGCAGTTTCAGTTTAGCAGCTTGGCTTGAGGGTGTTTGAGAAGTGGAAGTTCTTTGCTGTGTCTGTTATGGACATTGGATGCACTTCACCATCCTGGCTGACCACATTTTCCCCCTGGGGTAGGTTCTCTCTAGAATCCTTTGGCTACCACTGGGATCTTTCCCTCCTTCCCTTTTGTCTATTTCTCAGACATCTGCCACACACTTTGTTCAGGGCATACTGTCCAAAACGTCTGAGAAGAGCTTCAGTTGTTTACTATAACTTCTGGAAGAAGATAGAACTGGTTGATTTTCATACGTAGATACTGGTTTACAGTAATACTCTTTCCAGAAATTCCATGTACTCAATATCACAAGCATGTATTGATGATGATATTTGAGAAGGATCAGTATATTCAAAGATGAGATTAATGCTTGGTCTATGAGTGAGTGCCTTGTGCTGAGGTCACTCAGGTACTTCTCGTATCCTCTAGAGTTCAAGTTCCTCAAATGCTGAGAGGAAAGGGGTGGCTTTGTGAACCATGAAGGGGTATGCAAGTGCACGTTTCTTTTTCTTGTTTTTGTTTTCTCTTTTTTATTTTTTTTTTAATTGTGATTTGCGTGAAGGTATACAGAGCAAATTCACTTTCCATACAGCAGTTCACATACACTTTGTCTCATGAAATTGACCACAGTTTACTCCAATGCAACAGCTCCCCTCCCACTTCCTCCCCATAGTTACCTCTTCCCTGTGTCCATCCCTCCATAAGTGCACGTTTCTTGCCTCTTTTAGTTGGTAATCAAGATTCAGGCTGGTGTCTGTAAAGCAATTAGTGGTAACAGTGGAGTGAGCTACCCTCCCCAACTCCTTATAGGACACCTGTCCATTTTGTTTAGATTTGGGCACCATGTCTGTAACTTTATTGTTTTGTTTTCTAATTGGATTTTGTATGCATAAAACCCAAGCTAACCAGTTGCTGTTAAGGCAATTCCAAAGGTTTTCAAGGCTGTGACCTTTCAAAAACAAATCGCCAGATCTTTCTTCCCAGGGGCCCTTGAGTGGGTCTCAGCCACCAGGCATTTGGTTAGTATAGTAGTCAAACACTTAACAGTTTGAGCCACCCAGATGCTCTTTTTATATGCATAGCATTGGATTAAACATAATCCTTACTTCATGATACATTCTCTTCATATATTTATTTATTTGATTAGTTATATTTAATGTAGTAATATAATAAACAAAAGGAATTAATGAGCTTGGTTGCTAACCAAAAGATTGGAGGTTTGGGTCCAACTACAGGTATCTTGGGCAATCTATGTCTGTAGGGATACCGCCTTGGAAACCCAAGGATAGGTCGCTATGAGTTGGATCTGACTCCGTGGCAGTGAGTTTTTTTTTTTTTTTTTTTTTTGAGAGGTGTCTTATAAGAAATGCCTGGTGATCTACTTCTGAAAAATCAGCCTTTGAAAACCCTAACCCTTGGAACACAATTCTGATTTGACACGCATGGGGTCACCATGAGTCGGGGTTGACTGACTAGATGATAGCTGGTAATAATAATAAGCCTATTTCCTCAAACAAAAGCTGTTGTTGTTGTTGTTATTTGCCATCGAGTTGGACCCGACTCAGTGATACTTCCTTGGATTTCCAAGGCGGTATCACTACAGAAGTAGATTGCCCAACTTTCCTTCCGAGGAGTGGCTGGTGGGTTTGAACCTCTAGCCTTCTGGTTAGCAGTCAAGTGCCTTAGGCAATGCTACCAGAGCTCCTAAACAAAAGCTAGTATCTTAAAAATAACCTCCATCTAATCAGATGGTCCTCCAAACAGCTCATCTTCCTTCCTTACCCTACTCAAAGTAACTATTATCTGAATCCTATATGTACCATTTCCTTACTTTCCTATTTATAATTCTTTCTTTCATCTATGTCAAAAAACCAAACTCACTGCCATAGAATCGGATCCGACTCATAGGGACCCCTTCTTGGATTTCCAAGATGGTATCACTATGGAAGCAGATTGCCCAATCTTCCTTCTGAGGAGTGGCTGGTGGGTTTGAACCACCAGACTTCTGGTTTAGCAGTCAAATGCCTTAGGCAGTATGCCAGCAGAGCTCCTATCTATACGTAGATGATAAAAACTATATACGGGAAACATACACATAAAAAGTATGTGTATATACAGATACATTTAATTTTAACTGTCTTAAATTTATAGAAGGGGCTCAGACTATATAATTTTGGGGGATATTTTTATTTAACTTTTACTGCTAACATTCATCTATGTTGTCACATGCCACATATCATTGTTGTTCATTTGCTTTGTCTACTACATCATCATGTTCCATTGTGTGATTGTGCTCAGTTTATCCATTCACTCTCCCATTGATAGCCATTTAGGTTGTTGGCTCTTACAAACAAGCTATATATTTTTTCCACATACAAACAGTTGTCCAAGTTCAAGAGATACATTTGTGCATATACCTCAGAATGGAGTTACTAGACTCCCATTTTTTGAAATCAGCAGTAGTAACTATAAGCCGGAAGAACATTTGTGGAAAGCACAATAAAGTTACAGCCTCAGGGATTATTTCAGTTTGGGTGTAAAGAAGTAGCACATAATCTTCACAAAGACAATGCACTATCTTACTTTTCTTTTGTTCCTCCCACCGTTTTCCCAGTCCTGCCCAGTACTTGGAACAATTTTGGGCACACAGTAAACATTCTGTAAACATGCTATGGTGCAGTTGACTTCATCTAATTTTAATGTCTTAAAGATAAAACCATGTTCCCTGTGAGACCAGTCTTTTCTGTTCTTCCATATGTGTATTCAGCAGTAATTTATTTAGCATCTACTAGCATAGTGCCTGGGAGCTTTAGTAGCATAGTGCCTAAGGCACTTGACTGCTAACCAGGAGGCTGGCGGTTCAAGCCCACCAGCCACTCCTCGGAAGGAAGATGGGGCAATCTACTTCCGAAGTGTTACTGCCTTGGAAACCCAAGGAGGGGTCGCTAGGAGTTGAGTCCAACTCGATGGCACATAACAACAACAACAACAGCATAGTGCCTAAGGCACTTGACTGCTAGCCAGAAGGCTGGCGGTTCAAACCCACCAGCCACTCCTCAGAAGGAAGGTTGGGCAATCTACTTCCATAGTGATACTGCCTCGGAAACCCAAAGGAAGAGTAGCTATGAGTCGGGTCTGACTTGATGGCACATAACAACAACAACAATGTGCCAGGCAGGGGGCCCTCGTGGTACTGTGGTTAAGCACTTAACTGCTAACTGAATGGTCGGCAGTTTGAATCTACCAGAGCTCTGCAGGAGAAAGATGTGGCAGTCTGCTCCCATGAAGATTGCAGCTTTGTAAATCCTATTGGTCAGTTCTACTGTGTCTTGCAGGGTCATTATAAGTCGCAATTGATTCCATGGCAATTTTTTTTCTCCCCCTTTATATACCAGGCAGGCACAGTCTTAATAAAACATGGTTCCTGCCCTTAAGGAACTTCAAGAGGATGTGTACAAACTGAGAATGATAATGAACTATGGTAAATGCTGTAACACCTAGGTCATAGAGGAAGGATGGTTACCTCTCCCTGGGAGAGAAGACTTTTGAGGGCAGGAGAAGGAGCTCATGTTGGTTCTGATATTTGGAGAGTGAGTTAGAGTTCATCAGATAGATTAGAGAGGATGGAGTACACAGTTTCAGGGAAGTTAAAAGCATGGGAGAACTTGGCACACTCAGGACATGGCAAGTGGTTGGTTTTGACTGGAACATGGAGTGCTTACAATTAGCAAGAAGCATGTGCACTTAGCATGAAGTGCATAAAGTTAACATGGAGCATATCATGGAGCAGTTAACATGAGCATATGCAGTTAGTATGAATAGGTATAGTTAGCATGCACAGGTGCAGTTAGCATGGAGCCTGTGCATTTAACAGGTGGTAGTGTGTGCAGTTAAGTGGAGTCAGAGGAGGCAAGACTAGTGTTATGCATATATTTGTTTGAACTCTTAATTTTGGGGTTTGTAGATAGACCAAAATGATTTCTACTCACCCATATCTCCGCCTCATGATAGTCATCTGGGTCTATGCTACTTGGTGATGTTCCCTCAACTTTTCCTTTCTTAGCATCTCCATTTGGCTAGGAGGCCAGGTGTAACCATATGCCCAGAATAGGGGGAAAATCCCATTTGCTTCTGGTCCTTGTCAGACTATTTGCTTGGAAAGCAAGTTTACCAGAGTTAGAATCCAAAAACAGTCTGGGGTCACGGTGTTTTTGTCTCCAGGGACTAGAGCAAGCTAACTGCTAGTCCATTGCAGGGATAGCAAAAGTACATGCTGGCTGGGAAATTCCACCTCCTACATCTGATGTCATTTAACACCAGAGTGCTTTACTTTCTCTACCCCCAACTGCCTTCATCCATTTGCTTTCTAGTGACAAAGCACTGGGAGAAGCTACAAGGATGGCTGCTTCACCCACTTCCATCCCTGACCATCTGTTCTGAGAGACTCTATGGCTAGCAGAGGGAGTGATGATCTCAGAGAAGAGTACCAGAGCGGATGGATGGGCAGCAGGAGTCTCTCTTCTCAGAAAAAACAGCTAGTCCTCTGTGACCAATTTTCCCCTGTAACTAAAGAGATTATACAGCCACTGCACGCACAAACACATACACTTGGGAAGATAGGATGGAGTTGTACCAAATAAAATTTTTATTGGAACAGATAGTGGTGGCAGAGAAGCAAATTATATTATGGCATGGTGTGATATGTTACATTTTGTATGACTTTTTTGAAGTTTAAATTATTATTTTAGCTTAGTTTAAAAATTAGAGTTCACCTAATTTTCTTTGTATTTGTGTCTATCTACCATAGAGGTTAAGAATGAAGATGTTAAAGTTTGATAGAATTGTATATGCATTCTCTCTCTGCCACTTACTAACCTTTGACATATTATTTGACCTCTGAGGCTCAGTTTCCTTAGCTGAAAAATGGGCCACTAATACTTAGCTCTCACATTGGGTTTTCATGAGTGTTCTATGATATATACCCACTGCCATGAAGTCAATCCCAATTCATAGCGACCCAAGAGAACACAGTAGAACTGCCCCCATAGGGTTTCTAAGGCTGTAAAACTTCACAGAGGCAGGCTGCCATATCTTTCTCCCATGAAGTGGCTGATGGGTTTGAACTGCTGACCTTTTGGTTGCAGCTGAGCACTTTAACCACTGTACCACCAGGGCTCTTTTATATGAGCTAATAATGAGTGTAAAATATTTTACAATAGCTTTTTATGGCATTGTTTGAATTTTGAACCCATTTGTTGCTTTATTAAAAAGTTCAGTTCATCGTTTAAGTGGTGTCAGTCAGATAGCCATTTAGAAACCAAATGGCCTGTCTTCTATAATGTTTAATGAGTTTTAATGTCATTTAGTGCAGAGGGTAAGTGGAAGGATGGTTATGCACAGAGTGGGTACCGTCTGCCTAAAACTATCTCTCTCTCTTTCAAAACAGTGCTTTAAAAATCTCCTCCCCTGTGAAATTTTCTCAAAAGAAAACTCTTTCGCACCTGGTTATTGTCTTCTGTGTTACAGCCATCTCTCTGCTTTCATATGTTCAGCCTCTCAAAGTTGGAATCGTTTATTCATGTGTACTTTTGTTTGTGTGTGTCCATCTCTCTCTTTAGAAGACAAATTCCTCCTGATGCATGGAATAAGATGTTCTTTTCTCTTCCCATGGAATGCTATTTTCCACGGAGGTAGGAGAGAATTTGGCTCAACATTCATTATATGTCACTTTACCATTATGCTTTTTTGTTCCTTTAGATTGCCATGTGATTAAGAAAATAAAACATAGAACAGATCATATAAAGATGGTAGACCTCTGTCAGTGTCTGTCATCTCTGTAACTTCTGTATACTGAATTTCATTGAACTCTATCAAAGCATACTATGGACAGGCCCATTTGAAACATTTAATTTTCTGATATTTTAGAAAATGCCGGGCTAATCTGTGGTGAACTGAAAGTACATTGTCCTTCTGTTTAATGATGTATCAAGTCTAACCCAAATTCAAAGAGTTTAATGAAGTGGAATAGTCATTTCTCGACTATATGTGATTAGCATTTTGAGAGTTAAGTAATAGGGAGGAGTAGGAGCCCTGGTGGCAAAGTGGTTTAGTGCTTGGCTGCTAACCGAAAGGTCAGTGGTTTAAGCCCACCAGTTGCTCCGTAGGAGAAAGATGTGGCAGTCTGCTCCCGTGAAGATTTACAGCCTTAGAAACCCTATGGGGCAGTTCTACTCTGTTGTATAGGGTTGCTCTGAGCCAGAATCAATTTGATGGCACAGGATTTAGTTTTGGTTTGTTTATGGACAGAGATAGAACAAGATGGAAGAAGTTGGAGAGAAGAATACCAAAGAGAAGAAGGGAACAAAAGCAGCAAAGGCTATTTTTTTTTTTCTTTTAAATAATATTTTATTGTGTTTTAGGTGACAATTTACACAAGGGCTATTGCTTCTAAGCCATTTGAATTCTTTCATCTATCCCTGGGATTTTCCCTGCTGGGCCTGGGTTTTGCCCGAGGTGCTATGTTACTGAAATAACACTTGTACTGTATTCTAGGCAACTAGTTGAAGTAAGGTTTATCATAGTCCTGCCTGCCCAGTTTCATTTCAAGGAGGTGAAGTGGAGAGATTACTAATGGTGCCGTCTGGAGGGAGAAGTATTAGTTTAGTCAGTGTGGCTCAAGACCTGGCAAGGCTGTCTTTTCCCTGATCAACTATGTTTCATCTGATACAGTCCATAAACCATGAAGTCAGATTTTGAGGAGTTTCCAGCTTTTGAATTCATGCTATCTTTATCTAGTGGACACGTAGGTGGGTTTTTGTGGTTATGTGTGTGAATATTCCCATGACACCTCCTCATCCTCGTTCTTCCTCTAGTGCTGGAAACGCAGGGGCATCCTGAAGGATAGAGAGGAAATGTAGCTTTTCCCCTTGTTCTCTGAACTAGCCGTGGGGCCAGGGAGCTTTGGAGTCAGCAGCCCTTAGTGCTTTCAGTTGGCTTTTTCCATGCTACCAATGACACCCTTCTTCTTCCTAATCATCTTTAGAACTAGAACTGGAAAGGGCTTTGCAGTTCCTGTTGTCTAACCCCTTTATTTTAGAGGTGAGGGCACTAAGCGCCTGGACAGGTGGAGTGACAGGTCTCCAGAAATGTGGAGGTGGAGGTGGAACTAGGACCAGAGCTTGGAATCCTAGTTGTGATGGTTAATTTTATGTTTATCTGGAGAGGAACTGTATATCTAGAGACCCTAAGACACTAGTCCAGGAGTGTTTCCATTACACCACACCTTTTCTACCTTTTCTCTCTTCCTCTTTGACTTAGAGATTCCTTCTACTGTTTTGAGTTGATAAACCTCAAAATCTTTTTAAGGATAGAAGTTTTTATGAAAGTCCAATTTTATTTTATTTTTAACTTTTTATTGTGATTTGGGTAAAAGTTTACAGAGCAAATTGGTTTTTCTTTCAACCATTTCTACACATTTAGTTTCATGACATTGATTGCAATCCCACAGTGTAACAGCACTCTTCCCACTTCTTCCCTTTGGTTATCATTTCCATTTTTCCTCCTTTCCTATCCCTTCCTGCCTTCCAAGCTTTATCCCTGGGCAAATGCTGCCCTTTTGATCTTGTATGGTTGATGGTTCTAAGGAGTGTGTACCTCCTTGGCATTATTGTTTACCGTATAGGCCTGACTGAACCACGGGGGAGAACCCAATTTTAAACCTTCTATTTATTTATTTTCCAACAAGAATGTGCTACTTTTATCAGGAGAAGAGGAACTAAATTTCCATTGAAGACACTAATAGAAGGACAGAACTTTGCTCACCTAGCCCTTTTTGATCCATATTATGGTGCAGAAGCAGGAGTTTAGTGATTAGAACAAGTATTTTAAGCTAGGCTGCCTGAAGGGGTTAATCTTGACTCTGGCCCCACCAACCACCTCAGGTCTCTGTTCAAATAACTTCTTTACCAGTGAGGACTTTCCTGGCCATCTTTTTTTAAAATAGCAACTGCCAAACCCCTCCACACAACCTCTCTGGTCCCTTTAACTGCTTTGTTTTTCTGTAGAGCACTTGTCACTCTCTGCCAGTGATCCCAGTTGTTTTTTTTTTTTTTGTTTAATATTTATCTCTTTCCACTACTTTGTAAACTCAGTGGGGATGGGGATTTTTGTCTCTTTTGTTCACCACTGTATCTCCAGCAACTTGAGCAGTGCTAGAACACAGTAGGCCCGCCCTTGTTTGAATGAATACACTTTGTATAAGTAACTCTACCTTTCTGTGCCTCTGCTTTCTTGTGAGCAAAATAAGGTTTTAAAACAGTGCCTTCCTCCTTAATTTGTAATCAAAATTAAAGGAATTAATCCATTTAAAACATCTAAAAGTAGCCTGGTATTGTTTTTAGGTGTGATTGAGTCGATTCTGATTCATGGAGCCTCTGTGTGACAGAGTAGAATTGCCCCCATAAGATTTTCTAGGCAACGAGATAGATCGACACAGTGGCTGCCACAATGGGCTCAAGCGTAGCAATGATAGTAAGGAGGGCACAGGACTGGGCAGTGTTTCATTCTATTCTAAAGGGTCACTGACTTGAAACATATTCGATAACACCTAACAACAAAAACAACAACACATCTTTATGAAATCAAATCGCCAGGTTTTTCTTCAGTGGAGTGGCTGGTAGGTTTGAACCACTAACCTTTTAAGTTCGCAGCAGAGCACTTAACCACTGTGCCACCAAATAAAAATAGTCAAACTCATTGCCATCAAGTCCACTGTGACTCATAGTGACCTGTAGGACAGAGTAGAACTGCCCCATAGGGTTTCTAAGGCTATGTCTTTCACAGAAGCAAATTGCCACATCTTTTTCCCGTGGAGTGGTGGATGGGTCTGAACCACCACCCTTTTGACTAACAGCCAAGCACTTAACCACTGTGTCACCAGGGCTCCTTAAAACCAGCCTAGCACATAGTAAATGCTCAATAAAGAACTTCATTCTGTGTGCTAGGCTGTTTTAAGGAGCCCTGGACTCAATGGCATCTAACAAAAACAACCACAACATTAGAAGACTACAGGAACTGCAAAGATGGAGCAGTCTGCTTCCATAAGGATTTACAGCCTTGGAAAGCCAATGAGGGTTGCTGTGAGTTGGAATTGACCTCATGGCAGTGAATTTGGTTTTGGCTTATTAGTATAATGGAGTATAATGGCCTCTGATATGTGAACCTTTCCCGTAACCAGGCCCCAAGAGGTTTCGAATAATGTCCATAAGGTAATGCATTTTGGCAAGAGGATTTGAACTACTCTCCTGGTGGGAGAGTAGTTAAAGTGCTCAGCTGCTAACTGAAAAGTGGGCAGTTCGAACCCACAACTACTCTGTGAGAAAAAGACATGGCAGCCTGCCTCCATAAAGATTATAGTCTTAGACACCCTATGGGGCAGTTCTATCCTGTCCTTAGTGTTAATCTGAGTCACAATCAAATGGACAGCAATGGGTTTATTATTATAATAATTATTAATTATTTGACTTTCTCACTAGATTGTAAATTCCTTGAGGGCAGAGACTGTTTCTTATGTTATCTTTTTATTTCTAGTAGCAACTGGCTGGCACGTGATAGATATTCAGTGTTTGTTGATTAGATAGATGAATAAATGGTACAGAATTTGTAGGCAATACTTCTGTAAGTATTTGTTAAATTACATGAATACACTCACTTCCTTCCTATCTTTGACCTGAGCTGCAGTGGGTGAACCAGTGAGGAATGGTATGATTAAGCTGTGCCTTAGCTCATCACTTAGGCAGCGAGACCAGTCATTTGTTTTCGTTGTCATGATTGGGCTGAAGCCCCTTGTGGATTGACAGTGGTGGCAGAAAATTGGTGGGTCATGAATGTCACCCTAGCCTGTGAGATCCATGAGAGTCACTCGAGAACTCTTCATTCAGTTGGAAATGCTTACCTGGCAATGGGGTTCCTTAGTGGAGGCTGCAGGCATCTGAGCAGACAGATGCAGAAAAAGATGAAAAGGAAGGTGAAGAGAGAAACACACTTCTCATCTCCTTTCAAGGAACAGTTTAAAGCCTGTAAAAAGATTCTGCTTTAAAAGTTGAGCCAGTCCCTTGATTTCTGTGAGCCTCACCATTTTTTTTTTTTCTGTAAAATTAGAGAATAGGACTAAATGATCTCCAAGGAACTGTCTTCCGTTTTAAATTTCCTGATTCTGTGAAAAAATGTTTAAGAAGGCTCCAGACTGAGTAAGAATTTAAGGCAGAAATGTAAGTGGAGATACTGATCATATGGAAAGGCATGTTATTGTAGGAGGATTGAGCAAGTGACTCAGTGGTGCCTGTTTGTGAGAGGAGCTGGGAAATAATAGTATTTAAGTAGAAAATGAACTCAAAACTCACATCTTAACAAATGGCTTTTTTTTAGCTTCCTGCTTTGGGCCAGTATCTTCAATGTGAACTAAATTGTATGCTGGCTGTGCAGTTTGGGCCTCTGATATGTGAACCTTTCCCATAACCAGGCCCCAAGAGGTTTTGAATAATGTCCATAAGGTAATGCATTTTGGCAGGAGGATTTGAACCTTGACAAATTCTCTCGCCCAATTTGATTTCCAGAAAACAAAATATTAAAAACAAAACCTCTTGTTGCTACTTGTTTTATGAAATGCTACAGAAAACGATCATATTTTTTCCCCTATGACCTATTACTATTAAGATTTTTACCATCAGCTTCTAAATATCTGTCCTTGGTTTCCTGCCCTGCCCTGCCACAGTGTTACAACAAGGCTAAATCATTACAGCAATGGCACTAAATCATAGAATTCAGTGTGTTTATATGTGTGTGCATGTGCATACATGTATGTGTGGAATCTGCCTGCATTTCCAACCTCTCTATCAGTTACTAAGCTCAAGTTTTCTATCGCAGTATAACAAATTACCACAAATTTAGTATTTTCTAACAACACACATTTTTTGTCTCACGGTTTCTGTGGCTTAGGAGTCTAAGCACAGTTCCTCTGGGTCGTCTGCTTAGAGTCTCACAGACTGCAGTCAGGTGTTAGCCAGGGCTGTGGCCTAATCTGAGTCTTGACTGGGGAAGAATTTGCTTTTGTTGGCAAAATTCAGTTCCTATGGTTACAGGACAGAAAGTTTCAGTTTCTTGTTGGCTATTCACAGAAGGCAGCCCTTAGCTCCTAGAGGCTGCCACTTGATTCCTTACTATGTGGGCCTCTCAACATAGGTAGCCTACAACATGAGAGCTTGCTTCTGTAAGACCAGTTAGGGAGCTTACTCTGATGTTTTCCTTTAGCTCCAATTTCTTTATAGACCTGAGTCCACTTTTTCCCCTATTACCCTTGGAAGGTGAGAAAAAAATAGGAAGAAGCAAGATCTTAAAATATTAGATGAAATGTCTAAGGTTGCAAAGCACCAGTGGTTGCATTAGAGTAGAATGCAAGTCAGTTAGTGACAAAATCTAACATTTACTAAATATTTACCATGTGCCGAGCACTGTGCTGAGAGCTTTACATCAGTACATACTCATTTAATCTTCAGCACAATCCTTGTGGTTGGTCATATTATTTTTAAACTATTTAATGGGTGAAGACATTGAGAATTAAAGGGTTATGTAACCTGCCCAAGGCTCACAGACAGAAAGTATATAGCCCAGATATGAATGCAGGCAGCTAGGCTCCAGAGGCCACCATCATTACACGGTGAAGATCTTTCCATTGGAGTAAAATGTTACCTATGTGCAGGATTCTTCCTTTCTCTATTTTGTCAGATACTTAAGGTACTGTGGTGATGGAAAGGGATAACTGGAATGGGTTGCTCCTTTAGAAGTGTGTTAATAACATAGAGGGGCACCACTTTTTATGTTCTACTTAATCATTGGCTTGTTGTTGTTGTTATGTGCTGTCGAGTCAGACCTGACTCATAGCGACCCCTCCTTGGGTTTCCGAGACAGTATCACTATGAATAGTGCTTAAGGCACTTGACTGCTAACCAGAAGGCTGGCAGTTCAAACCCACCAGCCACTCCTCAGAAGGAAGATGGGGCAATCTACTTCCTTAGAGATACTGCCTGGAAACCCAAGGAGGGGTTGCTATGAGTCGGGTCCGACTCAACAGCATATAACAACAACAACAACAACAACAATATCACTATGGAAGTAGATTGTCCAACCTCTCTTCCGAGGAGTGGCTAGTGGGTTTGAACTGCCAGCCTTCTGGTTAGCAGTCAAGTGCCTTAGGCACTATGCTACCAGAGCTCCTAATCATTGGCTAGGCTTTTTCATTTTTCTAGACATATGGAAAAAATGGAAGGAAACCAGAATTTAATGGGATTTACATATTAATAATACTTTTGCATGCATATCTAAAGACTCAAATACACAAACTTCTCAAAGTTGGTAGAAGACAGCTGTCCTTATAATTAAGCATTATGTATTTTATTATTCTATAAAACACCAATAATGTGGAAAGGGTAGGTTTCTTCACTCCCTGTAAAACCATTTACGTATGTGGATTTTGTTGAGAGGTATGAGATTTGGATTGAGTATTAAAAACTGGAATATTAGAGTTAAAAAAATCTAGCTGAATATGTATGTTTCTTCTGTATTACTGGAAATCCAGAGAGCTATCCTTCAGGAGATTTAAAAATCTATAAATACAAAGGAGAGGTAAGATATAGAGAAGGTTTGTTGATTTATTGAGGCTTTTCATGAGTAGCAGATTGGAGCAGCTGCAGGCTACATGTCAAGAGGATAGAAAAATGCCACACTGGGTCAGATCCAGCCAAACATCCACAAGTATTGTGCCCATCCTCCATATTATTAAAAATGTAGAACAGCAGAGTCCTTCCACTGGATGGGCCTTTGAAAATACCGAGTCTCCCCTCTTCATTTGCTAGGGAGGATGCAAAGGTCAAAGCAAGCTAAGGCATACACTTGACTTCCTTCATTAAATGGTTATGAATTTGTCTTCCTTTAAAGCCCTTCTTGATCTTATTGTCCTTTCCCCTGTACTGCATTTGTATTTTTTTATATAAACCCTAATCCAAATCAGCCGAGGCTATTAGTTATTTGTATGTAAGTCTCAGTCTTTCTTTTGTGTCCCCGGCTATTTTTAATCAGCTTTGATCCTTTTTCAGTGCCTTAGCATGCGGCCTGAAACACTGTAAGTGCTCAATATATATTGATTGAATTGAATGAAAGGTATTTGAATATATTCCCCATACTTGTTTCCTACTTTGGAAGGCAGGGCTTTCCATTCATTAGTTTTAAAACTTCTGTTTTAAGGCTTTGAGGGAGACTTTGAGGGAGATCCTTTCATTCTAGGAATCTGGGAATTGGTGAACAAATTCAAATACTCCATCTCACTATCCTTGTTGTTCCTATGCATTTTAAAACAATTGCTTTTAGCAATCAGACATTGCCTTTTAAGACTCAAGAATTTCAGTGTTTTTAGTCTTTGTTGCTGGAGGTAGATTTTTCTTCCATACCTGGTCTTGGCCTTTTCCTGGAATGAAACTACAAAGGGCATGTTTTCCTAGGTAGTGTTCTTTGGGGGAGCTAAGTGGCTAAGCTGAGCCAGTTAAGGTCAGTGTAACAAATAAGCACCTACTGTGTGTCAGGGACTCTGCTAATAACTAGCAAGTCTTCAGTCTTGTTGAGGAGACCACCATTAGCGTATAACTGTAAGTGCCATGTGCTAAGTGCTGAAGAGGGGAAGGGATCTGCTCAGTCTGCTGAAGGGCATGGGGGCAAATTAGGAAGGGTTCAAAAACAGATCATATTTCCCAGGCCCTTGAAGAATGAATAGGTTTGCAAACCAAACCCACTAACTCATAGGAACCCTTAGGACCAAATAGAACTGCCCCATAGAGTTTCCAAAGTTGTAAATCTTTACTGAAGCAGAATGCCTCATCTCTCTCCTGTGGAGCAGCAGGTGGGTTCAAACTGCCAACCTTTGGTTAGCAGCCAAATGCTTTCACCACCACTCCACCAGGGCTTCTTATAGGTTTATAAGGTAGAGAATAAAGCATTCCATGAACAGCCTGACCTAAGGCAACTGAAAACACATGGTTTGTTAGAAGAATGGAAAGAAACAGTGCTATGTAAGAAGAAAGTATAAAGTGTGTGGAGAAGCAGTAAAAGGCTAGAGGGTTCTTGAGTCTGTGCTAGGAAAAAGGATACTCAAGAGAGGCTGCAGGCATCTGAGCTGGAGGCCGTAGGAAGCTTAGAGGCCTCATGCAGCTAGACTTGATTAGATCTGTGGGTTGACAGTGTAGTGGATAGATTAGAGTAAGAGAGATGGGAACCGATGGATCAGTTTGTGTGTGTGTGTGTGTATAGGAGAAGTGGCAATATGGTTGCAGTGTTTTAGGCAATAGATCGTGAGGTCCTGAAGCAAGGCAGCTCTTTATTGAAAAGTGTTTTCTTGTGGTCAGCAGCACTTGGTTTGTTGGCAGCAGAGGCCATTGGGCCATCCCCCACCTACCATGCTTTCTATATGTTCTGAAATTCTTACAATTTCAACTTCAGTTTAGAATTCTGTAGTTTGAAAAATTTTAACAGATTTTTCATCATTTTAACCATAATGGCAAGAATGAATCAATTTGTAAAAGACAACTGGACAGGTTCCAAACATCAAGCAATCCACTCACTAATGCATTTTTCAGAACAGTTTTTATTAATCTTTCATGTACTAAGTCATGTGGTATCTAACACATGGAAAGATGCAGTTGTTGAGGTTGTATGTAGTGTAGAATAGCTGGATTACAACTGGAGTTAGAAGAAATTAGCCATGTTACATTAGAAGGGTATTTCTTCCCTCCCTTCCCTTTATGATCGCTTAGTTAACAAAAGAACTCAAAATTTTCACAAAACCCGTTGCTGTCAGTGGATTCCGACTCATGGCGATCCCGTGTGTTACAGAGTAAAACTGCTCCATAAGGTTTTCTTGGCTGTTATCTCTATGGAAGCAGATCACCAGACTCTTCTTTTGTAGCACCGCTGGGTGGGTTCAAACTGCCAACGTTTAGGTTAGTTCAGTTCAAACCGTCTGTACCGCCCAGGGACAAAGCTCATCCAGGTGTACAAACTCTTACTTGGCAGAACAAAGCCAGGTTGGCCTCAGAAGTTATTGATACCTATCTAACGGCCCAGAAGGAATTTGGTTTTTCATGAAGTGCTTTGCTTAACAGGAAAATATATAGTCGCTGTCTGTCTGCAGTTTATATCTCAGTTGTAAAATGTCAGAAATTACTGTGGGAAATTAGGGGAAAAAAATTCAATCAGTGCTCTTAAACAGTGACATATAAGGCTCAAATGTACATATACAGAAAGGGAAGATACTAATGGTACAAATTCTGAGAGAATATACTCAATGATTAGTTGGGTAAAAGCTAACGGAGGGAAAAGTGCTGAAGTATACTAAAAATAATAGGAATTTCAGGAAAATAATTATTTTGCTAACCTTTGCATTACTCAGTTCCTGATTAAAGTATTTTTTTCCTGTTTTAGTCACTACTCTAAAAGAATGTATAAATATAGAAGATTAAAAGATGTGTGATAAAAATAATTAAAGATTTGGAACATGGGTTTTGGAAAGAAAAGGTTAAAGAAAATTGGGGATTAAAATGGGTTGACTTTATTATTTTCAGTAGCAGAAAATCGCAAGAATACTTATGGCCAAGTGAATGTAATTGATCTCAGGAGGTTTAAAACATAGACTCTGCCCTTATGGGGCTTTCAAAATCTGGAAAAGGTTTTTATTGTGAAAAAGTGCTAAGTGAAGGAAAATATATGTTAAGTTATGACAGATACTTTATATTTAGTTTTTTGAACCCTTTATTACAGTTTGGGTGAAAGCTTATGGAGCAAATTAGTTTTCCATTCAATTTATACACATTTTGTTTTCTGACACTGGTTGCAGTCTTCTCAATATAACAGTACTCTTCCCACTTCCTTCCTGCGTTCCCCGTTTCCATGCTTCCTTCTTTCTTGCCCCTTCCTGCTTTCCAAGCCTTGTTTTAAGGCAAATGCTGCCCTTTTGGTCTCGTGTGTTTGATTATTCAAAGAAGGATGTTCCTCATGGGTGTCATTATTCACTTCATAGGCCTGTCTGTTGTTTGACTGAGAGTTGTTTCCTAGGATGGAGGGTTTAGTTCCAGGCTTGAAGGATATCTAAGGACCATAGTCTTGGAGGTTCCACCAGTCTCTATTAGACCAGTAAGTCTGGTCTTTTTTTGTGTGATTTTGTATCTTGTTCTACATTTTTTTCCCTCCCACTCTGTCTTCTTTTCATGCTGGGAAATACTTTATTTTTTTAGACTTCTTTTTTATTTAATTACTTATGTTTTTAATTTTTAATTGTGATTTGGTTGAAAGTTACAGAGTAAATTCATATTCCATACAGCAGTTTATACACATTTTGTTTCATGACATTGACTGCAATTCCCAGCAGTGTAACAGCTCTCTTCTCAGTTCCTCCCTGTAGTTACCTCTTCCCTGTGTCCTTTCCTATGTATTCCTGCCCCTTGAACTGTCTCCCTGTAAACACTCCCCTTCTGTTCTCCCATAGATTGATTGCTCTAAGGAGTGCATCTACCTGATGTGAATGTTTACCCCATATGCCTGTCTTTTCTTTGGCTAGAAGCCATGAGGAGTCATAGTCTTGGGGGTCTCACCAGGCTCTATCAGACCAGTCAACCTGGTGGGGTTTTTTTTTTTTATGATTTTGGCTTTGTTCTATATTATTCTCCCACTCTATCCAGGATCTCCTGCATTGATTCCTTTCCGAGTGGTTGACAGTGGTAGCTGAGCACCATCTAGTTCTTCTGGTCTTATAGTCATATAGGCTGAGGATCACATGGTCCACTGGTCCCTTGGATTAATTGTTTCCATATGTCTTGGGTTTTCCTCATGCTTCTTTGCTCTAAATGAGGAGAGACCAATTGTTGCGTCTTAGATGGCCACTTGTAAGCTTTTAAGACCCCAGTCACTACTCACCAAAGTAGGATGTAGAACAGTGTTTTTGTGTAATATGTTATGCCAGTTGAGCTTGATGTCCCCTGGAACCATGGTCCCAAACCCACAGGTCCATCTACTCACTACCTCAGGGTGGTTGGCTGTGGCCATGAAGTTATTATAATTTCATAACTTATATATTTGGACATTCTTACAGCATATACACATATGTATATCAAAATATCATCTGCCAGCCTTATATATGAGCATGGATATATTCCTTTTTGCCTAGACATACTTGATCATTTAGGCTGTCTACTCATCTATTAAATGAGCTCTGGTGGCATAGTGCCTAAGGCATTTGACTACTAACCAGAAGGTTGGCAGTTCTAAACCCACCAGTTACTCTGTGGAAGGAAGACTGGGCAATCTACATCCATAAAGATTTACAGCCTTGGAAACTCAAAGGGGATCACTATGAGTCAGAATCAACTCGATGGCAGTGAGTTTGGTTTTTTTTTTTTTTGGTTATCCATCTGCTCACCCGTAGATTAATGTTTATCATCATTGACAACACAGTATTGTGTATGTAAAAGGTTCATCTGGTTGTCTGTACCTCTTCTGTACCTCTCTGTGTTTTCCTCTTCCTCAGTGCCACCGTGTTGATCATTCGCTTTTGGTGCATTGCCTTTCTAGGAGATATTTTAAATGATCAACAGAGCTTAGTGGGACACTGTTGGAAGATGTAACATTCCCTCCTTGGAGGATGACAGGGCTGAGCTGGAGAAGTTCCTGGATGAGAGTTTGGACTGAATGATCTCAATTATATAAATCCTATAAGTCCTTTAAATTTTAAGATTTGAGGGAGACTTTAAAATTTAAAGGAGCTCTGGTGGCATACTGGTTAAAACATTCGGCTGCTACCCAGTAGGTCAGTGGTTCAAATCCCCCAACCGCTGCATGGGAGAAAGATGAGGCAGTCTGCTTTGGTAAAGATTTACAGCCTTGGAAACCCTATGGGGCAGTTCTGCTCTGACCTACAGAGTTGCTGTGAGTTGGAATCAGCTCGATGGCAGTGGGCTTGGTTTGGAGTTTAGAACTTAAATAACTTACAGGTCTCTTTTGGAGACTTCTTTAGGATAGGCATGATAAGAAGCAAAGGTTTGTTTGCGTTGGGACAGGCATAATAAGCGCAAATGGTTAACATACTTGGTTACTAACTAAAAGGTTGGAGGTTGGGGTTCACCCAGAGGCATGTGGACAAAAGGCCTGGCAATCTGTTTCTGAAAAATCAGCTACAGAAAACTTTAAGCTGTACCCTGACACACATGGGAATTGCCATGAGTCGGCATTGATGTGATGGGAACTGGTAATGGTTAAGAAGAGATAGGTAATTAATTGACTGTCTTGTGATGTGTAAGAGCAACAATTAAAAGGAATGTTGTTTTTAAGATTTTTTGGGGAAAAAAGTTGTCTTGCTACTTTTAAGGTATTTTTCAGCTCTTCTCTTGTAGTTTTTCATCTTAGACTTTTATTTGTTTCTTTCATAGCAGTTATCACAACTTGCAAATATTTTATATGTTTACTCAGTGTTTTATCTGCCTCACCATGATAAGGTAAGTTCCATGAGAAGAGGGACCATGTTTATTTATTTGTTTTGTATTTCTAGCATCAAGTACAGGAACTCTGGTAGCATAGTGCCTAAGGCATCTCACTGCTAACCAGAAGGCTGGTGGTTGGTTCTAATCCACCAGCCCCTCCTTGGAAAGAAGGTTGGGGAATCTACTTCCGTAGTGAAACCCAAGGAGGGGTCACTGTGAGTTGGATCCAACTCCACGTCAGTGAGTTTAGCAAGTACAGTATTGACACATAGTAGGTACTCAAGAAATACTGGTTAAATGAGTGAGTGGGTGAGGGTAGGCCAAGGGGAGAAGAGTTCTACAACAACAGATCAGTGGATGATGACCCAGTGGAGGGGATAGTAGCCTAGGGGTTAAGGGAGAAGGGGAAAAGTGATAGTGGAAGAAGGGGGAACACGGTGAATTTGGAACAAGGCCTATTTTGTTGTTGCTGTTGCTGTTATATTAAGAAAGAATGTGCTAAAGTGGGAAATTATCATATAAAAAACGGTAGATAAAATGGGGTAATGCCCAGAGCATGCTACCTCTGGGAAACAATTCATGGTGATTTGCCATTGGGTAAAGTTTGTTAGGAATAGTGGTGGTTCAGTGGTAGAATTTTCACCCTCTTTTTGGCGACCCGGGCTCACGTCCCAGTCAGAGCCCCTCATGTACAGCCACCGTCTGTCTGTCAGTGGAGGCTTGTGTGTTGCTATGTTGCTGAACAGGTTTCAGGGAGCTTCCAGACTGAGACAGACTAGGAAGAAAGGCCTGGCGATCTTCTTCTGAATATCAGCCAGTGAAAACCTTATAGATTATGATTGATGACGCAGGACTGGTCAGGGATTTGTTCCATTGTGCGTGGGGGTCACCGTGAGTTGGGGCCGACTCTATGGCAGCTAACCACAAAGTGTGTTAATTATTTCTAAAACAGCCAAAGCCTCTCTCAAAGCCAAGTTTTCCAGGTTTGCAAATTGTCTAGAGATTTTAGTGGTGTGTGTGTGTGTGTGTGCGCGCACGTGAGTGTGTGCGTTACAAGCATCTGACTCCTTTATTTATATTCTCTGCCCTGGCCTTCAAATGTTTTTTGAGTAGCCTTAGATTAGATTATCTGCATGGGGATAATGAAGCAATTTTGCAGCAGACTGCCTCTGTGCTTTGGACTGCTCAACTCTTCTCAGCCTGAGTAGCCAAAAAAAATATCTTGATTTAGTCTGGTCTAGTCTGTTCAAGTCTAACTTAAGGACATGAAGTCCCAGACCTTAGGACACTTTAGCTTAAAACATTAATATGTTAGCAAAAAGGCAAAACAAAACCAATTAAAACAAAAAATAAAAAAGCACCCCTCCCAAAATACACAGTTCTCCCCAAACCCAAATAATTCTAGCTTCCAAACTATCCCATGATGATGGAACATTTTGGGAAATACTTAACTTGAAGCACAATGTTCCCTCCTAACTGGAAGGATATTGCAAAGGGGAGATTAGGGGACAGTCAAGACCATGCTAAAATCTCTTACCATCTTTTTCCTCTCTTCACCATGAGAAAGCAGTTTAGAGTGCTCAGCTACCCACATTTAAGTGTTTTTAATGGCCATGGGAGGAGAGAGATGAAAGCCAGAGCCTTCAGCCTAGGGACTTTTCCCAAATAGTTTTGAGAGACTCTGTATCATTGAAGTCCCATCTTTTGGAGCCACCACCCTGAGCTTCCATGGTTTTACAAGTTTTAGTGTGCTCTAGACTTAAATGACTCGCAGATCTCTTTCAAAGACCTCTTTGGGCCAGGGATGATGTGAAGCAAATGTTTGTTCTGCATCAGCCTTGTACCCCAGCTCTTGATATCCTCAGGCCCCACTTTCCATACTGTGAAAGGAATGAAAATAGCAATACTTTTCATTTGTAAAGCAGGTTTTAAAACATTTGCTTTTGTTATCTCATTCCATCCTGATAGTACCCTGTGTTTTTATTGGCCTTGTGCACATGTGAAGAAATTGATGTACAACAAGGTTAAGTTGCCCAGTTTAGTAAAGGGCAGAGCAAGGACTAGAATCCATGTATTCCTCACTGTTCCTCACTGTGGAACCCTGACTACACTACATTGTAAGATTGTCTCTCATGAACCGGTATTGAAATAAAAATTTTTAAGGATTGAGAGTCTGATGTTTTGAACTTGAGATCTCAGTGGGTAGTATTTGTTTCTGCCTCAGTAAAATAGTGATCAGCATGCTCTGAGCTTCTTACCTTCTAGGTCACAAAGACCCATCTAGATGGGCACTGAGTTTTCTAACGACATTGAGTCTAAGTGTGAGAGAAACAGTGGGGCCAACCAGACTGCGTTGTGAGCAGGACTGATAGAAGAATGAATCTTAAGAGAACTGAACACTGAGGAATGCTTAACACTGAGGAATGCTTAAATTGATGGGTAGAAGGGGTGGGAGAGTCCCTATACGGTTTGCTTCTTATAGTCCAGCTGTACTTCCAGTCTTACACTATAAAGAACTGGGTATTTCCAGGATGATTACTTTCATGGCTGTATCTGTTTGATTTCTGATGAGGCATATAATTTACCTTTTGAGTTCTAGAAATGAATCAGGGATAAAATCTTGACTCCCATTGGACATTCACAGGTTGGTTTTTCTCGTTTGGTGAGCCCTGTGTTTCAGTAAACTGTTTGTACCGTCAGGTAGACCTCTCCGCCAGAGGACAGACTCCTGTGTATTGGAAAAGGAAGACAAACCTGTATTTTGTAGAAAGGGCCTATTGTTCCCAGGGAGCTCTTGTGGCCAACTTCTTGGACTCCTTTGGCTGACTCTGAAGAAGGAATTGAAATCAGAATGCTAATCACTGACTTGCACAGACATCAACGTTCAGACCTCAGTGAACTAATAAGAAAGTAAACAAAAGTGCTCAATTTCAGATTCTAGAAGAAGAGCGGTAGTGTAAAAGGGGTTTGAGATGGAAAAAAAAAAATTGTTGGTAGAGAAAAAACATTCTTATTCCCAGCTTCTTAAGTGGGTAGTCTTAAAAATAATGAAGAAATGATGAGTTGTGAGCCCATTTTCCATTAGCAGGGTTGAGGTGGCCAGTTTAGAGGTATATCCTTAGCTCAGGGGAGCAGTGGTGGTTCACTGGTAAAATTTTCACCTTCCATGCAGGAGATTCCCAGTCAGCATACCTCAAGCACAACTACTGTCCGTGTGTCAGTGAAAGCTTGCCTGCTGCTGTGATACTGAACAGATTTCACCAGAGCTTCTTGACTAAGACTAGGAAAAAAGGTCTGGCTAACTACTTCACAAAATCAACCAGTGAAAACCCTATGAATCACAAGGATCCAATCTACGACTGATCATGAGGATGATGCAGGACCAGGCAGCCTTAGTTTGGTTGTGGGTGAGGTTGCCATGAGTCAGGCACCAACTCATTGGCCCCCAACACAACAATATCTTTAGCTCAAAGGTGGAACAGGTCTGGGGAAATCATATCCTATTGGAATTGGGAGATTTCTCCACCTAAGTTAGATGGATGTAGTTTTTTCTTTTTTTAAAAATTCTGGTGGTTCTCTGCATTTCTGTTGATCCGTCCTCTCATGCTTACTGAATCACTCTTATTTTCAAACAGCAGACTGGTCTTGAGGATTCCACCATTATGAAATAGAGTTTCGTTCTAAATTGGAATTGTTGACCAGTTTGTATAAGCCCTGGTGGTGGGACCATGGCATGCTGTCAGTTTTGTTTAGCCCCTAACTATTTGTCCTCTCAGTGTAAGGAGAGAATTCTTTTCTTCTCAATTACTGTCCTCCAGACTCCATTATATAGGTTTATGTATTCTAATCTAGGCCCTTTCTTTTTTTCAGTGCCAGCTGCACAAGCTCCAAGTCATATATGTGGCAAGTGGCCAGAATCTATCTATCCTAGACTATATCATGGCAGATGGACAAATTCATCTGTTAATTGATGAGGCTGGGCTAGATCATGGCTACAGAAATTTTAATCCCAGCCTCTATTCTTCTATATTATAGCATATAACGTGACCTTTTAATGGGATCAATTTATAAGCTATTTGAAATCTATCCATTCATCTCTCAGCAGTTGTATTTAAGTTTCTCCCAGCCTGGTCCTAAGTTAAGTAAGCAGAGAAATTATTTCCACTCCAGTATCCTGTCATCCTGACCTGCGTGGTAAATATACATCAAGAACTAGACTTTTCTTCTAGGCTAACTTTTAGTCCAACAGTAGAACACTCTCTCCGCCATGTACAGCTTTGATCTCCTTTATCCAAATTTGGAATAAATCAGAACCTGGGGTTCATGGGACAAAGGGGAGCAACTTAAGTTTAAGGTTGGGAGGGGATTTGAACACAGATAAAATAGTCCTCACTGTTAGCTCTTTTGGGGAGTCCTGTTATCTTCCTGACTATTGACAGGTCTAGGAAGTCTGCTAAAAGATTAGAAACTTGCTTGGGGACTTGGCCATTGTATTTTCTTAAGGGGACTTGGGGCTGAGGTGCTAAGTCCTAGGAGGGGCTTCCCATTGTTGCTTGTAGTCTGCACATCATACATGGACCAAGTTGTCACCTTTCTTGTGTGTATGCCTGTCTGCAAGTGTCACTGTGTTAACATGGGCACTGTTTGTAGTACACCACATGTGTCCACGTGACATTTGTCTGGCTTCTGATAGCTTATGCCACCTTTTGAGCTGCTGTTGTTGTTTTTTTTTTTTAGGATTTGGGTGAAGATTTACAGAGTAAATTCACTTTTCATACAGCAGTTCACATATACTTTGTCTCATGTCATTGACCA
>NW_006922075.1:1541347-1615293 GCF_000298275.1 Orycteropus afer afer | reverse complement strand
AAGATTATCTTCTGTGTCTGTGTTAATTGGTTTCCCTTTTCTTTGTTGAAGAGGGTCTGTGCAATCCTTCTGCCTAGTCCGCCATCTTGCCCCGCCTCTTCCTGCTGTTGTTTTTATGCCATTGACTCAATTCTGATTCCTAGTGATCCTGTAGGACAGAGTAGAACTGCCCCATAAGTTTTCGTAGGCTGAAATCCTTATAGGAGCAGATTCACCAGCTCTTCTGTGGAGTGAGGGGCTGGTGGATTCGAACTGACAATCTTTAGGTTAGCAGCCAAGCACTTAACCGTTGTGCTACCAGGGCTCCTTTTTGAGCTGTTAGTGCTTTCCATAAAGCTATTCAAACCCAGTGCTGCTCTTGCAGCCCTGCTTTTCCCCTGGTTTATTTTTGTTATTATTGCCCTACCCACCCTGTTTAGTATAGGTGATTTTTCAGCCATCAGTGAGTATCTGTTAAGTCACTCAGAGACACTCAGCCAGACTCTGTGGGAGAATAAAAAGATGCAAAAGGAACTGCCCCTGCACTTAAAGGAATTTACAAAACATTTGAGAAGGCAAGGCCTTCCTCCATGAGTGGAGTAGACAGTATGATCAGAGTTCTGTGCACAAGTGGTCATGGAAGTCTGCCTTGAGGTGGACTTGCTACATGGCCTGAAAGTCTTATTCCTTCCCAACTTAGTTATCTTTTGTGTGTAATATTTGATACATGCAAAAGTAGGTATGTGTGTGAGGTACAGAGCATAATGACAACACAAACACCTATGAATATACTACCCAACTTAAGAACTAGAACGTTACCGATACCATTGGCCTACCTATGTACTTCTCCCCACTCTATCCCTGCCTTTGACTGAATTCTCCACTGTCTTAAATTTTGTGAATTTCATTATCTGGCCTTTTTTGGGGATAGGTGGGGGGGCCTTCCTAGATCTCATATGATTCTTTTGGAGATGGTTAAGTTTTTGTGGTTACTGGCTCCCTGAAGGCAGGACACCTAGGGCCTATCACACCCTGCTGTGTGCCATGTCATCATACTCACTTTGCAGTACACAAACAAGAAAGTCAAAGACATGGGCTTTGAACCCAGAAAATCAGACTTCAGAGCTCCTGCTCCTCATTTTTTTTCTTTTTTAATTTTTGTTGTGATTTGGGTGAAACTTTACAGAGCAAATTCATCTTCTATATAGTGGTTCTTGTATACTTTGTCTCATGACATTGATTGCAGTTTCCCACAATGCAACAGTTCCCCTCCCACTTCCTTCCCATTCAATTGGAGAATTGAATCCAGAGCATTCTTACCTCAAGAGGCAAGTGATAAGTCATGGGAGAACAGAAGGGAAGTGTTTGCACAGGGAGACAGCTCAGGGGGTGGGAGTGCATGGGAGGGAAGGACACAGGGAAGAGGTAATTACAGGGAGGAAGTGTGAAGAGAGCTGTTACGTGGCAGGAAATTGCAGTCAATGTCATGAAACAAAATGTGTATGAACAATGGTATGGAAAATGAATCTGCTCTGTAACTTTCACCCAAATCACAATAAAAATTTTGAGAAAAGAAAAGAAAGAGGCAAGTGATAGGCCAGTCACATGCAGCTTAAGTATTTGGATGATTCTGGCCTACGTCTTGGAAGTAAAATCTTGATATTCTGTGGAAGCAAAGCCAGCTTTCTCTTTTTGGGGGTACTTCTTTCTCTTTTTTAGTACTCTGTTACCCTCCCAAAGGCCCATGATTTTAAGGCTGTCTCTAGTCACTGTATGCCCACTGCACACACACACGTGCGTGTGTGCGACACACACATACATTTGTGTTTTCCCTTACCTTCCACGTGGAGCCCTGGTCTCCTTGCCACTGGGAAAGACATTTAGCTTCTCTAAGTTCCTGCTTCAGGTTTTGGAGAGTCATCTGTCTGTCTTTATTAGCTGTCACCATGTGCCAGACACTGATCTAGTGCTTTACTTGTTTACCCATATTGTCTTCTTAACAAGCTCAGGCAGTGCCTACTGTCATCATACTCACTTTGCAGTGCACAAACAAGAAAGTCAAAGATATGGGCTTTGAACCCAGAAACTCAGACTTCAGAGCTCCTGCTCCTAAAACTTTTTAAAAAAAAATTTTGTTGTGATTTGGGTGAAAGTTTACAGAGCAAATTCATCTTCTATATAGCGGTCCTTGTACACTCTGTCTCATGACATTGACTGCAGTTTCCCACAATGCAATAGTTCCCCTTCCACTTCCTCCCCACAGCCACCTCTTCCCTGTGTCCTTCCCTCCCGTGCACTCCACCTCTCCCTAGCTGTCTCCCTGTGCATACACAGCCCTTCTATTCTCCCATGATTGATCTCTCCGAGTCTGTCTACCTAATGTAAATGTTCAGCTCATATGCCTGTCTTTTGGCTGGAAGCCAGAGGAGTGGGTTCAATTCCAGACCTGAAGGGCAGCTCGGGGCCATAGTCTCAGTGGTTCTATCAGGCTCTATCAGACCAGCAAACCTGATCCCCCCCCCCCTTTTTTTATTTAATGATTTTGAGTTTTGTTCCACATTGTTCTCCCACTCTATCAGGATCTCCTACAGAGATCCCCCTCCGAGTTGACAGTGGAAGCTGGGAACCGTCTAGTTCTGGTCTCATAGTCATATAGGCTGAGGATCGCATGGTGTATCAGTCCCTTGGACTAATTGTTTCCATGTGTCTTTGGTTTGCTTCATTCTTCTTTGCTCTGGATGAGTAGAGACCCATTGTTACATCTAGTTGGCTGCTTGGAAGCTTTTAAGATCCTAGTTGCTACTCGCCAGATTAGGATGTGGAACAATGTTTTTGTGTGGTATGTTAGGCCAGTTGAGCTTGATGTCCTCTGTGACTATGGTCCTGAGCCCACAGGTCCAACTACTCGGTCCCCCTGAGGAGCTGGCTGTGGCCGAGAAGTAACTACAACCTTTTCCCTTGTCAGCTCTACTATATACCCGGGAATTCTCACAGAATATACAAATGCACTTGTAGAAACATTGTCTGCCAACTCTATACATGGTCCTGGGCATGGACATAGCTAATAGTTCAACCTAACCACCCATCTTTCCACCCATAGATCAAATGTTTGCTTTCACTGACAATACAGTACTGTATGTGCAAAAGGGTTCATCTTTGTTGTCTGTACCTCCCATACATTTCTCTATGGCTTCCTCTCCCTTAGTGCCATGGTGTTGATCACTTACATTTACCTTTTTCTCTTCACCCAAATCAATACGTGTCTCTACTGTTTTGTCTTTACCAGTGTTCCCTCCCCTAACCCTTCCATGCCTAGTAACCAACAAAGAAAATTTCCTTCCATATGTAAACCTTTCCTTGACTTTTTACAATAACGGATTAATATAATATTTGTCCTTCTGTGATTAACTTATTTTACTCAGCACAGTGTCCTCCAAGTTCATCCACGTTATGCAGTGTTTCGCAGATTCTATGTTAATTCTTTAGAGTTGCATAGTATTCCATTGTGTGTATGTACCATAGTTTGATTATCCATTCTTCTGTTGATGGGCACCTAAGTTGTTTCCATCTTTTTGCTATTATAAATAGTGCTGTGATGAACATAGGTGTGCACATATCTGTTCTTGTCCTGGCTCTTACTTCTTTAGGCTATATAGTAATGGAATTGCTGGGCCAAATGCTATTTCTAATTCCAACATTTTAAAGAGTCGCCATACTGCTTTCCCCAGTGGTTGTATCATTTGACAGTCCCACCAGCAGTGTATGAGAGTCCCAATCTCTCCACATCCTGGCCAGCATTTGTTACTTTCTATCTCATTGAACTTGCTACTAGTGCTGGGAGAAGATGGTATCTCGTTGTTTTGCTTTCCATCTCTCTAATGGCTAATGATTGTGAGCATTTCTTCATGTGTTTGTTGGCTGACTGAATATCCTCTTTGGTGAAGTGTTTATTCATGTCTTCTGCCCATTTTTAAATTAGATTATTTATCTTTTTGTTGTTGAGCACACCTCAGTTTCTATGCTCCTAACACTTTTTAAACACTATAAATTGGCAGGTGCTCTACAAATATAAAAAATATTTTTAAAAATTATGGTTTTCTATAAATTCTAGAGATAAGTCCCTTGTCAGATATATCATTGCCATATACTTTTTTCCAAATCTGTAGGGTCTCTTTTGACTCTTTAGGAGAAGTCTTTGGAAGCACATAAAAATTTAATTTTTAGAATTAATGAGGATGTGAGGAAATTGGAACTCTTATACGTTGTTGATTGGACTGTGAAATGGTATAATCACTATGGGAAACAGTATGGTACTTCCTTAAAAAGATAGAAATAGTAATACTGTATGATTTAGCAATCCCATTCTTAGGTGTATATCCTAGAGAAGGAAGAGCTGTGACACAAATAGACAAATGCACACCTATGTTCATTGTGGCATTATTCATAATAGCAAAAAGATGGAAACAACCAAAGTGTCCATGAGTGGATAAGTGGAAAAACGAATTGTGGTACATACCTACAATCAAATATTATGCAATGATAAGTAATGATGAAACCATGAAACATCTCACAACATGGATGAACCTGGAGGACATTATGCTGAGTGAAATACGTCAATCTCAGAAGGACAAATACTGTATGAGATCGCTATTAGAAAAAATAAAGAATAGATTTACACACAGAAAGAAACCTTCTTTGATTGTTATCAGGGGTGGCAGGGAAGAGAGAGAAGATCACTGACTACATAGTAGACAAGGGTTAATTCAGATAAAGGTAAAGGCAGTACATAAATGTGCTAAGTCAGTGGAGTGTGACCAAGGTGAAGGAAGACACGGAGAAGTACACAAAATTAAAGACACTTATGGTAAATTCTATAACACGCACAGTCCTGCAACAACAGCAAAAATAAAAACTAATTTGTGATTGGAAGCAAAGGTAGAGATGTATGCTAAATAAATGTGGGAGGCCCTATAAGGGTACCCCAGAGTGCATATATAGGTATGGTGGTTGATATATCTACATACATGCTTGTAAGTGCTACATGTATATCCATATATTTAATACAGCATGTAGGGGACACAGTAGCGGTAACTTCTTAGCTATAATGAAATACCTTGTGGGGCTGAGCTATAGGACTCGAAGGCTAAGGCACTAGTCTTGGGGGACATCTAGGTCAATTGGCACAACATGGTTCATAAAAATAATGTTCTAATACCTAGCTTAATGAGTAGCATCTGGGATCTTAAAAGCTTACGAGTAGACATATGAGATACAACTGTTGGTTTCTTCTTGTTGGGAGCAAAGGAGAATGAAGAAAACTGAAGACTCAAGGGAGCAATTAATGGCCCTCATGAACCATAACCCACTTTAACCTAAGACCAGAAGAACTAGCTGTTACACAGCTACCACTACTGACTGTTCTGACGAGGGACATAATAGAAAGCCTTGATTAGAATGGGTGAAAAATGTAGAACAGAATTCAAATTCTTAAAAAAAGATGAGACTTACTGATCTGACAGAGACCATACCATTTGAGGAGCCCCCAAGAGTATTGCCATAAGATAATCTTCTAACTTAGAACTAAAGCTACTCCCAGAGACTACCTTTCAGCCAAATAATAGACTGGCCTAAAAAATAAACAACACCCAGGAGAAATGTGTGCCTTAGAATATTCAATATAAGAGACCAAAAACAAAGATAAGAAGGTAGGGAGGGGCAGGGAAACCGAAGGATTGGAAAAGAGGAACGCGACACAGGGTAGAAATGGGGAGAGTGCTGACACATTGCGGAGATTGCAACCGATATCATGGAATAATTTGTATAACTATTCAATGGAAAATGAATTTGCTATATAAACTTTCACCTAAAGCACAATAAGATGTTAAAAAAAAACCCAAAAACCAACCACCCACCCCTCCCTTCTTTTCATATATTCCTGGCTCCCTCAGTATTCTTGGGTAGATACTGTTATATAGAGATACTGTTTCTGATCCCAAATTTAGTTTTTTTAAAGAAAAGAGACTCTTTGCACCATTGCTTTCTCTGGGAGATCCATGTTGCTCCTTCTGCTTTCCAAACATATCTACTTAGAGTGTTTTTTCAAAGTGTCAGTCAAACAAGGACACAGTGGTGTCTGGGTCCTTTTAGGGACACATTCTTTTTTTAATTTTTGTTGTGATTTGGGTGAAAGTTTACAGAGCAAATTGATCTTCTGTACAGCAGTTCTCAATACACTTTGTCTCATGACATTGACTGCAGTTTCCCACAATGCAACAGCTCCCCTCCCACTTCCTCCCTACAGCCACCTCTTCCCTGTGTCCTTCCCTCTCATGCATTCCTGCCACCAAGCCATCTCCTTGTGCATACACAGCCCTTCTATTCTCCCATGATTGATCTCTCCAAGGAGTCTGTCTACCTAATGTAAATGTTCAGCTCATATGCCTGTCTTTTGTTTGGCTGGAAGCCACAAGAGTGGGTTCAATTTTAGACCTGAAGGGCAGCTAGGGGCCGTAGTCTCAGGGTAGGCGCACATTCTTAATTACTTAAAATGTAAAAAAAAAATGTGAAGGAATACTCATCTGAAGTTGTGATTTAGACGTCATTTCCTTACTTTTTTCAACATCATTATATTTGAACCAGAAAGTACTTTGATCAACATTTTTGAGGAAGAGTTACATGGTATTTCCCAACTTTCCCTCCGTGGGTGGAATTGCATCACTGACTCACCCCCTTCCCCACCCCCCTGCTTTCTGTCTCTTGTTTTGTTAAGTCTCCAGTAAGCTCCAGCTCTTTTTTCATGTTTTTTTTAGCTCTGAAATTTTAGCCTGGCATCTGCTATTGTGTTAGTCTCCCACCATTATTTTGTAGCCTATCAGGGATACCTCGTAAGAAAGAAAGTCTTTTATTTAATCCTCAGGTGAAGATTTGAAACCTGGTAGACATGGATCCTCTCGTCTCATTTTGTAGCAACCCCAGAGATCTAAAACACAGTGATCTCCCCAACTGTCAGCAAAATGAAGTGCATTCCTTGTATTTGCCTTTGCTTTATTCCCTATTTCATTCACCCAATCTGTCTTACGTGTTAAAAGTGCTCTTAAAAACATTCTGTGTGGTATGACATTTTTAGCATTTTAACCTGGCCTGACATGGAAGATGAAATACCAGCTCCACTGGAGTTTGGTATGGAGGAGGGTAAAGGACCTAGATTCTAGTCCCAACCCTTCCTAGAAATGTGACCGTGGGAGCCCTCTCAGAGATGCATCACTCATCATAGATGGGGTGATGGTACTGGCTGTGCCCATCACTCCGGGCTTATAAAGTATCAGATGTGGACGGTGAGGAGCTGAGGGCATGTGAGGCAGGGGAAACTTCTTCAGTGCTTCTCTTCTCTTTCTTTCTCTCTGCCCCCTTTACTTCCTGAGTATTTCTTCTTCTCTTCCCTCTGTCCTCTCATATCTGCTGTCTCTCTTCCCACCTACTCTGCCTGGGATGAGGGAAATGTGTGAAATAAGAACAAGGGAGCATAACCAGATGGGTGATTAATTTATGGTATAAAGCAGATTTTGGAGTCAGTAAGACTGGGATTCCATCTAGTGTTTTTATGACCATCGGGAAGTGAATATGCCCCTCTGAGCCTCTGGTCATTTACCACTAAAATGAGGATAATGATATTTATCTATTACAATTCTTGGGATGATTAAATGGCCTAACATACAAGTGCAATCCCCTGGTTTCCAAGTGTTTTGTGATTGCCTCTCTCAGACTGGTTTCTTTCTAAGATTTAAAACATTACTCGTTTTCATCCTTCAGACCTTGGGTGTCCAGACTTTCCATTAAGATCATATTACCTATTTTACTATGGTTATGTGCCATTATTTCAATAATCCTAATGAATGTTCTTGTATGTTGGTCTCCTTTGCTAGGTTTCCAATGCCCAGGTACATTGTAGACCAGTGAAATCTAACTCTGGGGAAGGGACCCAGGCATCAGTATTTTATAAAATTCCCCAGATGATTCCAGTATACAGCCAAGGTTGAGAACCAGTGCTCAAGTCTACAATCCTACTACTGTGAAAGTATGGGCAGTAGCATCAGCATCACCTGGAAGCTTGTTAGAAATGCAGAATCTCAGGCCCCAAACCAGACCCAATGCATCTGATTCTGCTATTTAGCAAGATCCCTAGATGACTTGTATGACAATAACATTGGAGTTTACTGCACTAGAAAGTAAGTTAGGGGTTTGGCTCTGCTTGCTGCTGTATTAGTGCCGGAATAGTGCCTAGCACATAGTAAGCACTCAATAAATATTTATTGAATGAGTAAATGAAGAATGAATTTAAATGTGGAGATAAGAAGCTGATGATGAGGGAGAGAGAACAGAAAAAAAGAGAGGGAAGGAAAGATACAGAGAAAACAACTTTGCCCTACCCATGGGTTCCCTGGGCAGAGGTGTAACCACCACTGTTCTTCTCTGCCCTTGACTCCCAATCAAAATTTAGCCAGCCTCATGCCCAACATCTCATGGGTTTGGCTCTAACTCTCTGTGCATTCCAAGGTGAAAGCTGACTAATGAAAGATATTGTGATAATGAATTGCCTAACTACCTAGTCCTACTTCTTCTCTTCAAGCATATATTTATTTGATTAGGGACTTACTGAAACCAATTAACCAATTATTCAGTGAGATATTGTGGACTACTTATTACATGCATGGCTTAACACAGATTCTAGGACTAAGAACCAAGGTGGAAAATACACAACTTACAGACCAGCTGTAAATATTTACAAATATGTAGATAAATAATTATAAATTAAGACAAAAGTTGGTCAGTATGATCAGACACATGTAGAAGTGTAAACAGGCTGCTGAGAAAGGTCAGAAGTGATTTCAGATTGGGGATCAGAGTATACTTTCTTGTGGAGAGGACGGGAATATTTGAGGTGGGAATATGAGCGGCTAGAACACAGGGCACATGAAGGCCATGAATGAGGCTCTAACAAAGGCAATTAAAAGATAGTGGAGGTGTTGGAGTGCAGTTAGCTCTGTATTTTGGGAAGATGACTAATGGCTATGAAAGATGGACTGAAAAAAAGGAGACCATAGACATATCAGGACCAGTTTGGAAATAAGTATAGATAATATCCAAGTGATATGGTGAGGCCTTGGTCTTGGGCAGAAGCAGTAGGATACAGCTTGAAGAAATGCTTTTGAGAAGCTTGTTAATGTGCTTGGCTGCTAACCAAAAGGTTGAAAATTCAAGTCCACTCAGAGGTACCTTAGAAGAAAGACTGACCATCTGCTTCCAAAAACTCATCCATTGAAAACCCTCTGGAGGAGCTCTGGTGGTATAGTGGATGAGGCATTTGGCTGCTCACCAGGAGGTCAGTGGTTCAAGGCCACCAGCCACTCTACAGAAGGAAGATGGGGCAATCTACTTCCATAAAGATTTACAGCCTCAGAAACCCAATAAGGGTCTCTGTGAGTCAGAATCGACTCCATGGCACTGAGATTGGTCTTTTGGTTGGGATCACAATGAGTCAGAATCAACTCAAAGGCAGCTGGTTTACTTGTTTAAATGTAGAAGATTATACCTGTCTTTATTATTTAACCCAAAAGAGCAGGGATTCTGAGGGTGATGTAAATTTTGATATTACAAGCATATACCTTGAAAATGCTACAATATTGTATATTGTAATATTTATATTCACTGGTCATCAGACTGGATTAGTTGAGAGTTGAGCACTCTTCTCTTTAGAGTTGTGATGAACTCCTAGTAATTACATATTTTGACTGTTTTATTTTGAAGAAGAGAATGCTTGTCAGAGCTACGACTGGAACTCATTGTCACCATTTTTAGATGTTTACTGTGTGGATGGTAGTAACCTCAGAAGGAAGATTGAGCATTCTACTTCCGTAGAGATACTGCCTTGGAAACCCAAGGAGGGGTTGCTTTGAGTCAGGACCAACTCAAAGGCAATGACTTTGGTTTTTTCTTAGAGTTTGGTAGTAATGTATGCATTGTCTCATTTAATCTTCCCAACAATCCTATGAGGTAGGTGATAGTCTCAGTGTAAAGATGAAAAAAAATAAAGACTCAAAGATGTTAAGTAAAATCATACAAAGTCATACAGCTAAGGAGTGACATATTTGAGATTTGAAGTCAGGTTGGTCCCTTCTAAGCTGTGCACTTTCTTGCTGTGTCCTGCTCTCTCCTGAATCAGCACTTCTAACCACTTCTGACCATGAGTCAACCTTACAGAGGAAGGGCAGAAATTGTTTTCCTTATTTTTGGTCAAAGTTTTGTTTTCTCTTTTAATTATAAATTGAAGATTTGAGACCACTGATTTCTCTGTAAGTCTGTCACAAATTCAGAGTGACCTTTGAAGTAAAGGCTTTGAATTCTTTAAAATACCTAAAATGTGAGTAATGATACAAGAGAGACCAACCTCAGTCAGAGAATCTCCATTAGGTTTCTTTCTCCTGTTTCTTAGAATAATTAAAAAAATATATTTGGCGTTTCTCTCTTCACATAAATAAGAGCTCCCAGGAAATAATGGTGTCCTTTGACCTAATTGTATGTAGCCCTGCAATCTTGGGAAAAGGGAATTTGCTGATACTGGGAAATTGAAGAAAACTTAACTTCTTGCTTATTACTTTTTTGTGTTTAAGACCACTTGGAACCAGTAAGTGGAGACTAGAGCTGTGATTTGGTAAATTGAGACTGATACATGCCACCTAAGTGAGTGGACCTCAATGTGTGGGATTCATCCAGACTGCTTCAGTTTCAGCCTTGGCATTAGGTGTGATATTTGGTGAAATTGATCTACTTTCAGCTGGAATTGGTGGATGTGAGCAGAGCAGGACTGGTTTCTCCCTTCCATTCTTTGTCCTAGGAATGCACTGAAAACTTCTTATTCAGACCCAAAGCTGGACTACCATAGATATTTCCATTTCTTTATCCATGAAATAAGAGCCCCAGACAAAACGATTGCTATGTTCCCTTCTAGCAATAAAGAAAGTTCTATGATTTTTCTTCCACAGGATGAGTGAATTGGCCATCTGAGCTCCTGTATTCAAAAACAAAACCAAACTCACTGCCATTGAGTTGATTCTGACTACTAGTGACTCCCTTTGGGTTTCTGAGGTGGTAAATCTTTACATTAAGTAGATTGCCCAGTCTTCCTTCCGCAGAGTGGTTGGTAGGTTTGAACCTCCAACCTTCTGATTGTCAATCAAATGCCTTAGACACTACAAGCTGCTGTATTAGGTTTTGCTTACTTCCTCTCAGGTCTGTCTGATTCACTCCATGTTTGTATAGTCCAGTTCTAAGAACACCTTGTTGTCGTTAGGTGCCATCAAGTCAGCTTCAACCCATAGCGACCTTATGAACAACACAATGAAACGCTGCCCAGGCCAGAACTGTCCTCATAATCCTTGCTGTGCTTGAGCCCATTGTTGCATGGACCTGGAAGCAGTTGTATAAGTCTGTACACTGCTCAGCCACTTATCACAGTCTTATGAATAGGGGCAGATCCCTTATCTCTGGAATCTAAAATAATTAGGTCAGCAGGCCAGTGTGGTAAGCAAGCTCTCATCTGAGCAGGTATTTCAGAAGATGATGCCCAAGTGTTGTGTGGCCTTAAGTGCATACAGGTACATACATAGCTTCCCCTGAGCCTTAGCGAAAACCTTTATATTTTTGTCTGTGTCATTGCTCTTCTTGCATTGTGTATGCTAACGTTGCTCTCCTACTCCAAAAAAGCAGTGGCTGCTCAGCTACATTTTTCCTTTTGCTAAGAAGCAGGCAACCAGGAAATCTGTCTTCCCAAGAGTGGACAAATCTGCCACATTTTCATCTTCAATGGCAAGTGCGCTCCAGCTCCCTTATTTGATCACCGATTAGGTTGCACAGGTGGCACTAGGTGACACATAGCCCATAAAACTTATCTGCTTCCTGCTGATTTCACAGTTCTGGAGGAGAGGCCGTGTACAGGGATTAAGATAGACTGGAGTAACAAGCAGGGGTGCTATGAAATAATGTATTTTCACTAAAGAGAGGAACTCTCTTCTCAAAGGGAGCACAGCTGTTCATCCATTGTGTAGTACTGTGATGGGGTGTATGTGTGTGTAGGAATAAGGAGTATCCATCCATTTCTAGCTGTCATGTCTGAGGACATTAATAAAAGGCTTAACCCCGTGTTCCTTCAGGTGATCATAAGACAGTTATTGAATCATTCAAAGAAATGATGGCTTTATCTCTGGTTCCTTTAAAAAAAATCTTGGGAAAGCTTTTCCAAGGCTACTTCTTAGAGAATATGCTTTGGAACAGTTCTTTTCTTACAGTTTGGTGGTGTTGATGGTCATAGAGAAGTTTGCATCCAAATAGACTCTAGACTGTGAGTAGCCCTATTATTCCCCACCCATCCTCCTCCTCTGTGGTATCTGACCTCAAAGGACTTGTTGCAATAACCAGATCTATTGAGCTCTGGTAGCATAGTGGCTAAGACACTTGACTGCTAACCAGAAGGCTGGCAGTTCAAACCCACCAGCCACTCCTCAGAAGGAAGATGGGGCAATCTAATTCCATAGTGATACGGCCTCGGAAACCCAAGGAGGGATACGGCCTCAGAAACCCAAGGAGGGGTCACTATGAGTCAGGTACGACTCAATGGCACATAACAACAACAACAACATTGCTGATTAGGTCAGGCTGGACATTAGGCAGAGAATGAACAGCCTGGAAATAGAGCTCTTTCAATCTCAGCAGGCTTTATCTTGTGCAGATTTCTTCCAAGCAGAAAAGAACAAACAAAAGTAATGCCAACATTTAAAGCAAGCTTCTATAAAAGGTGGAGTCCTTGCATGGTACAAATGGTTAATGTACTCCTCTGGTGCTTGGCTAAGGAGCTCTGGTGGCATAGTGGATAAGACATTTGGCTGCTAACCAGAAGATCAGTGGTTCAAACCCACCAGCCACTCTGCTGAAGGAAGATGGGGCAATCTACTTCCCTAAAGATTTATAGCCTTGGAAACCTGATGGGGTTCACTATGAGCTGGAATTGACTCAATGGCAGTGGGTTTGGTTTTTTTGGATTTGGTGCTTAGCTAAGGAGTTCTGGTGGTGCAGTGCCTAAGGCATTTGACTGCTAACCAGAAGGTTGGTGATTCAAACCCACCAGCCGCTCTGTGGAAGGAAGATGGAACAATCTCCTTCTGTAAAGATTTACTACCTTGGAAACAGCTATGAGTCAGAATCGACTTGATGGCATTGGGTTTGGTTTGGTGTTATACCCAGAGGCATGTCAGAAGAAAGTCCTGGTGACCTTCTGAAAAGCCATTGATCAACACTGCAGAGCACAATTCTGCTCTAACATACGTGAATGAGAATAAACTTGATAACAACTGACTTTTTTCTGTAAAATGTTGGGGGAAATTCAGACAGGTATAAATAAGAGAGAGAATAAGGCCCATAACCAAAGATTTGAGGTGAATTGGGGAATGTCTAAAAAATAATGTTCCAAGTAAGCAATGTCACCTTGAGAGGTTCTTTTGAGTGCCGTGTTCATGTTGGTGACGGTGCCCATACCACACACTCTATGCTCATCTGCTGCCAGACCAGAGCCCTTTTCTGTGCAGAGAAGATCATCCTCCACACCTAGGCTTCATCACTGCAAGCCCAAGGCCTCACACCCTGTTTTCCTGCTTGGCTACACCGTACTTTTCTTGGCCTGGCTTCCCAGACTTACCAGGTGCTTTGAAATGACCCTTTCTTTGACTCTTTGGAGTTAAGACTGTGAGTGCTCAGCAGGATTGGCTCCTTCTGCTCAGAGCCCAGTGGAAAATACAAGTGTGGGTCCCCTTGTGCAAAACTTATGAAGAATTTCAAGGTGGTAACAGCTGAGCATTTAGCCAGGTACAAGGCCCTTCTGAGCATGGGGCCCTGGGCAACTGCACAGTTTGCGCATCATGAGTCTGGTCCTGGTGCTCAACATTGTATTTTGGCATAAGCAAGAACTTGTTTTAGGGCTACGTAGCTCTCAGACACAGTCACTGTGAAGGCCTTTGGCAGCTCCCTGGCCTGTGATTCAGAAAGAGTCATTTGGATTAGAATTGCCCAAGATCTGGGTTTTTCTCTCTTTTCTGAAGCTGTTGAGGCAGTGCAGAATGTATTTGTTTCGTGTTTCATTCAGTCTGTTAGGGCAATTAGTATGGCTTCTCTGGCATCTCTAGAATCAGAAGCCGACCAGATGATGTTGAAGTTACCCAACGAATGGCCAAGCTGCCACCCTGCCAGTGAGCCCACTGGAGAGGGGAGGCAGAGCCTGTGCCCTGGAGAGTCATATGACTGAAATCTAGAATCCGTTTGCTGTAGGCAGGAGGCCTGCATCTCAAATTAGGAGACATATCTGGATGTGTAGCGTCCTTGTTACATTTTTTGGTGGGCAAATTTTGGTCCTTGTTCTAGATTCTCTTACAATCTCTTGGGACAATATAATACACATTAAAAATATCAGCACACTTTACACCCACAGACTGATCTTCTAGGTCTAGGATGTGGTAGAGACAATCACTGCTGTAGGATGGAGAAGTGAAGAAATTTTCTTCCCTGAAGGACAGGCTTTTTGTAGTGCTTTCCTGCTCTGAGAATGAATCACACTGGCCTGTCTTTCACTAACCGTGAGGGCAAGGAAGGACTGGTTGAAAAGTAATGAAGCAAGCCCAAGTGTAATTTTACAGGGCCCTGAATAAAGATGGATAGTCTCTGGCCAATATGAAGAGCCCTCAGTGTTTTTCCCAGTGAAAAACTAGACATTCTGTGGCTTCTTTGGGGCTGCTAGAGCAGAGTGACAGGGAGCAGTGAGGCTTGCTAAGGGGAAAGGCAAGTTCAGGCTCTAAAATCCAACAAGGAAGAAAAGAGGCAAGGGTGGAAACAGCAGAATGGAATGTCGGGATTAGGATGGTTAACCATCTTCCTTCCTCATGCCCTCACGCTAGGCCACTAGCTACTTCCTCTGCTGAAATAGGAAGCGGTTGTGCAGTGATGTCTAGTGCATGGACTTCTGCTACATGGCACCCTGCACACTCACTGGCTTTGAGTCATCTGTGAAGTGAAGACCTCTCTTACTGCCTTCTTTCCCACTGTGGCCTCAGGCTTCCACCATACAGGAAATGCCTGGTTTCCCACTAGTCAGATGCTTTGAGCAGGACTTTGAGGAGCTCGGGTGGCGTAGTGCCTAAGGCACTTGACAGCTAACCAGAAGGTTGGTGGGTTCTAACCCACCAGCCACTCCTCGGAAGGAAGATTGGGCAATCTACTTCCGTCCATAGTGATACTGCCTCAGAAACCCAAGGAGGGGTCACTACGAGTAGGGTCCGACTGATGACACATAACAACAACAACAACAGTGGTAATTTGTACAGAATTGGCAAAGGAGTGAAGCTGGTGATTATTTATACTAGTGAAGATAGAAGGGGAAAGAGTAGATATCTGAAGATATGATGAGGGATTCTGAGGATGTTACTAGCATGTTCAAGTGTGGCCTTAATCTTTAAAAGTCCCAGAGGTTAATCAGCATAGTCATCCTATGATGACTGTGAACACACTTGAACACACTGTCAGAGAAGGAGTTCTGGGTGTAAGTAAGTAGTCCAACTCAGTGAGCCTCTCAGTGGGGCCGAGCTGTGTGGTGGAAAGAACACAGACTTTGGGGGGGAAAAAGTCAGATTTGTGTTCACATCTTAGCTTTGCACTTATTAACTGTTAATTAAATTAAATTTTCTCAGTTTCAGTTTCCCTCTGTGTAAAATCAGGACAAAAATGCCATGCTTAAGTTGTTTCAGAAGTAAGCAAGACAGTGTTTATAAGACAAAGGTTTAGCATCCTAGTGTATAAAAAAAAACTCAACTGCTGTCGAGTCAGATCCAACTCATAACGACTACTCCTTGGGTTTCTGAAGCGGTTGTTGTTGTTGTTAGGTGCCATCGAGTCGTTTCCGACTCATAGTGACCCTATGCGCAGCACAATGAAACACCGCCTGTTCCTTAGCCAGCTCCATGATTCTTGGTATACTTTAGCCCATCACTGCTGCTACCGTGTCAATCCATCTCGTTGAGGGCCTTCCCCTCTTTGTTGACCCTCTATGTTACCAAGCATGACATCCTTCTCCAGGAAATTGGTCCCTTCTGACAACATTGACCAAAGTATGTGAGACAAAGTCTGGCCATTCTCGCCTCCAAGGAGCATTCTGGCTGTATTTCCTCCAGGACAGACCTGTTAGCTCTTTTAGCAGTCCATGATACTTTCAGCATTCTTCGCCAAAACCACAGCTCAAAAACATCAACTTTTCTTCTGTCTTCCTTATTCATTGTCCAGCTCTCACATGCATATGAGGTGGTTGAAAATACCATGGCTTGTGTCAGGTGTACCTTAGTCCTCAAGGACAATCTTTGCTCTTCAGCAATTGAAAGAGGTCCTTTGCAGCAGAATTGCCCAGTGCTATATGTCATTTGATGTCCTGACTGCTGCTTCCTTTGGCATCAATTGTAGAACTAAGTAATGTGAAGTCTTTGACAATTTCAGTCTTTTCTCCATTTATCATAATGCGCTTATAGGACCAGTTGTGAGGATTTTTGTTTTCTTTATATTGAGATGTAATCCACTGCAGACTGTATTCTTCAATCTTTATCAGTAAGTACTTCAAGTCATCCTCACTTTCAGCAAGCAAAGTTGTGTGGTCAGCATATTACAGGTTGTTAATGATTTTCCCCCAATCCTGATGCCACGTTCTTCTTCATATAGTCCAGCTTCCCAGATTATTTGCTCAGCACGCAGATTGAATAACTATGGTGAAAGGATACAATCCTGACGCACTCCCTTCTTGATTTTAAACCATGCAGTGTTCCCTTTTTCTGTTTGAATGACAGCCTCATGGTCTATGTACAGGTTCCTCATGAGTACAATTAAGTGTTCTGGAATTCCCATTCTTCTCAATGTTATCCACAATTTCTTATGATCCACACAATCAAATGCTTTTGCATAGTCAATAAAACACAAGTAAACATCTCTCTGGTATTCTTTACTTTGAGCCAAAATCCATCTGACATCAGCAATGATATCCCTCATTCCACGTCCTCTTCTTAATCCAGCTTGCATTTCTGGAAGTCCTCTGTCAATATACTGCTGCAACTGTTTTTGAATTATCTTCAGTAAGATTTTACTTGCATGTGATATTAATGATATTGTTCAATAATTTCCACATTGTGTGGGATCACCTTTCTTTGGAATGGGTACAAATATGGATCTCTTCCAGTCAGTTGGCCTGGTAGCTTTCTTCCAAATATCTTGGCACAGCTGAGTGAGTGCCTCCAGAGGAGCATCTGTTTGTTGAAAAATCTCAATGGGTATTCCATCAATTCCTGGAGCTTTTTTCTTCTCCAGTTCTTTCAGTGAAGCTTTGACTTCTTCCTTCAATACCATTGGTTCTTGAACATATGCCACCTCCTGAAATGGATGAAGATTGACCAGTTCTTTTTGGTACAGTGACTCTGTGTATTCCTTCCATCTTCTTTTGATGCTTCTTGCATTATTCAATATTTTGCCCATAGAATCTTTCAATATTGCAACTCAAGGCCTAAATTTTTTCCTCAGTTCTTTCAGCTTGAGAAATGCCAACCTTGTTCTTCCCTTTTGGTTTTCTAGCTCCAGGTCTTTGCACATTTCATTATAGTAATTGCCTTTATCTGCTCGAGCTGCTCTTTGAAATCTTCTGTTCAGCTCTTTTATCTTATCATTTCTTTCATCTGCTTTAGCTACTCTCTGCTCAAGGGCAAGTTTCAGAGTCTCTTCTGTCATCCACTTTGGTCTTCTCTTCTTTTCTTGTCTTTTAGTGACCTCTTGCTTTCTTCATGTATGATATTCTTCACAACCACGATTCTTTTGGTTTTCGATCATTGGTGTTGAATGCATCAAATCTGTTCTTTAGATGGTCTCTAAATTCAAGAGGGATACATTCAAGATCATATTTTGTCTCTTGTGGACTTGTTTTAATTGTCTTTAACTTCAGGTTGAACTTGTGTATGAGCAGTTGATTGTCTGTTCAACAATAAGTGGTATCACTATGGAAGTAGCTCGCCCTATTTTCTTTCCGAGGAGTGGCTGGTGGTTTGAACTGCCAGCCTTCTTGTTAACCGTCAAATGCCTTAAGCACTATGCCACCCGAGCTCCTATCCTAGTGTATAGTCGGTGCCTAATTTATGTTGTTTCTTTCTAATTTTTCTTACAAGAGTAAAGATGTATTCAGTTGTGCAGTGGCAATGTTTATTAAAACTAAAATGGGATCCACAGAGATGTGATAAATTTTACGTGTGATCAGAGTTGTCTATGACCTTGATTTTTTATTGTGATTTGGGTGAAAGCTTACAGACAAACTAGTTTTCTGTTCAACAATTCATACATACTTTGTTTTGTGACATTAATTGCAATCCCCACAGTAGAACAGCACTCTTCCTACTTCCTCCCTGTGTTTAATATCTCCATTTTTCCTTTCCTATCTCTTCTTACATTCTGAGCTTTATTCTTGAGCAGAAGTCACCCTTTTGATCTCAGATAGTTGATCTAAGGAGTGTTACTGTTCACCTTATAGGCGTTTCTATTGTTTGGCTGAATGTTAAGCCACAGTAGTACATTCAGTTCTAGGCCTGAAGAGTGTCTAAGGGCCATAGTCCTGGGATTCCATCAGTCTCTATCAGATCAGTAAGCCCAGTCTTTTTTTTTTTTTAATTTCAACTTTTGCTCTACATTTTTCTACCACTCTATCCAGGACTTGCTATTGTAATCCTTCTCAGAGCGATCAATAGTAGTAACCAGGTACCATCTAGTTCTTCTGGTTTCAAGGTGGTGGAAGCTGGGGTTTACGTGGCCCATTAGTCTTTTGGACTAATTGATTCCTTGAATCTTTCATTTTCTTTGCTGTTCTTTGCTCTGGATGGGGTGACCAATTGTTATACTCACAAGCTTTTAGGACCCCAGCAGCTACTCACCAAAGAAGAATGTAGAACATTGTTTTGTGGACTAATGACCTTAGGGTCCCCCAAGACTATGGTCATGAGCCCCCAGGCCCAGTGACGCATTCTGTGAAGGTGTTTGGTTATGGCTAAGAAGTTTTCATAACTTTACTCCCTGTGTGCTCCATTACATTGATGGATATATTTTGAACACATGTAAATACCTATGTAGAAATACCTTCTGTCAAACCTGTAATATTCATAGTTGTACTCCATTCACCTTCTCACTTCTGTTCGTCTTGTGTGCATGTCTATGTATCTGCTCATAGATTATTGCTATACTGTTATTGCAGGATTGTGTGTGTAATAGTTTTCACCTTTGCTGCCTTTAACATTTGTGCTCCTCCCAGTGTCTTCTTTGACCCTGGCATTTTTAAGAGCTATAGTGTAAGGTAAGAAGATACCATAGATTGCCTCTGTGGAAATTCTAGAATTTGAACTTTATGCTTTTATTCACTTGTAGACTGAGCGAACAGTATAAAGTCCAGGCTGGCTTAACTGTATCTGACAATTAGGGACCAGAAGAGCATGGAAAATTGAAGCCTGTAGATAAACCCAGTGTCTCATTTAGCCAATAACAATTCTTCTCCCACCAAGTCTTTACTAGAACTGCTAACAAGGAGCAAAATTGACTGGCTTGAGTTTCCTCACCTTTTATTCTCTCCTGCTTATCCTCAGTAGAGGTGCTAATGAACAGCGAAATGGCCAAAAGTGAGCTGCCTCAGAGAAGAGAAGCAAAAGGCATAGCTAATCCTCAAACTGGATAATCTGTTTGTATAATTGAGTTAACTCTAATAAGAAGAACAAACAAATTCACCTGCTATGCATTGCTGGAAGCCAGATTAACACATGAGAAGCAAAACTCCCCTTTTTAAATTTTATTTTTAATCAAGTGATATTTGGGCCCACTACAACCTATTAAAGGAACCCTGATGGTGCAGTGGGTAAGCACCTGACTGCTAACTGAAAGGTTGGTGATTCCAACCCACCAGCTGTTCTATGGAACAAAGATGTGGCAGTCTGCTTCCATAAAAGATTTCAGCCTTGGAAATCCTCTGGGACCATTCCCCTCTGTCGTATAGAGTCACTGTGGTAAGAATTGATTCAATAGCAAAGGATTTGGTGATCTGGTAAGTCTGTTTACTGATGCTGAGATGCTATGAAGGAGAGTTAAACTGTTCTAAGAATATCCAGGACACCCCCCCTTGCCTCTTTGGGTCAAAGTATAGTTAGAGTCAGAGAAGCAAATTGACTTACTTGAAAAAGAAGACCCAATAAGATTGTTCTTCTAAGCCCCAATCCTAGACCACTTCTTAAACCGAAAGAAATGGATGCCCTCATTGTTTTGACCTTTGCCCATTGCCAGGTGGGAGAGAGGTATTTTATTATCTGCCTTAATTAGTCTCTATGTGGACAGGAGTCTGATAGCGTAGTACCTAAGGCACTTGGCTGCTAATCAGAAGGCTGGCGGTTCAAACCCACCAGCCACTCCTCGGAAGGAAGATGGGACACTCTACTTCCGTAGTGATACTGCCTTGGAAACCCAAGGAGGGGTTGCTATGAGTTGGAAGCAACTCAATGGCACATAACAACAACAACAACATGTGGACAGGCAGTATCATATAATGCAGGGATGTTCAAATTTTGAGATGCATCAGAATTGCCTGGAGGGCTTTAAAAAAGTTTACTAGGCCTTCCCAAAGAGTCCCCTGATTCAGTAGGCCTGAAGTAGGGACCAAGAATTTTAAATCCAAGAAGTTTCCAAGTTCCAGAGACCACACTTTGAGAATGATGGGTATACAGATGAGAAGATGAGCTCTGAAATCTGACTGCTTGTGTTTCAATCCCAGATCTCTTTCTCACTTGATAATTGTGTGACTGGGTCGTATATAGCTTATACAATCTCTTATGTAAGTTTTCTCATGTGTAAAGTGGAAATACTAATCTCTCACAGGGTTGTGAGCATTCGATGAATTAATACATGAAAAGCCTTTACAATATTCCCTGCTGTATTGTAAATGCTCAAAGCTGACAAGCATGATGCAAATAAAGCTCTTAGGTTGCCTGTGATCTCTTCTTTATACTCCTTGTAACTGGCTGTATAACTTTTAATTACCCCAGGATGACTTGGCTTCCATTGGTAGTGATAACAATGAATATAATGGCTGGTATTTATTGAGCACTTACTGTATGCCAGAGACTGACAGAGCACTTTACAAGGATAGTCACATTTAATATCTGTAACAACAGTCTGTCCTGCCTTCCTCACTTCCTGCCTTCCTTTTTATCTTTTTCTTTCCTCCCTCCTTCGCTCCCTTCCATTCACCCTATTTCTCTCCCTCCTTCCTACTCTTTCTGGCTCTTCATAAATCATATTGTAATAACATTAATAAAATTCTAAATTATAAAAAATATATGTTTGTTGGCATAAAGTCTGACCTTCAAGAATGTGAATTCCTTGAGGGCTATATCATCTCTATCCTCAGCATAGTGCCAGACACATAGTAGGAATTTAGTGAACATTTGTTGTGTGAGTCCTGTTAGTCTGACAGAGCAAACTGGATTTATCCATTAGGGTTCCCTTCCAGGCTTGTTCCAATTCTGGCTTCTTCTTGAATGACTCATTGGCAAGTTTAATCTCTCTGCTCTTTCCTCCCTCCGACTGCAGTCACACACACACCAATGCAAGGTGGTATTGCCAACTATCTTATGTATAAAGCTTTCATTTCACTGGCTGCCACCTGGACAATCCATCAACATATTTAAAAATGGGTTTTCCTTGGGACAAGACCAGTTCTCCTTGAGAGCCTCCAAGAAGAGTGTGGGACCCATAGTTGGAGAAGGTAGAACCCTCACTCATGAGGGTTTCTGGAATGAAAACAAGCCATCAGAAGCAGCCCGTCTGTATTTCCTGACCCAGCAGCATTGGTGCTGGTCTGCTACAGCTCTTTCCTCCACCCTTCTTCCTGAAAAGGGGATGTTTACGTGACTTTTGGTCTCATAGGGAAGTTGGCTATCAGGTATTGTCCAGTTACAGTTGGTTTAAACTCACAACTCAACTATGACTGCCTCCAGATTGCAAGCAGGTCAGCTGCCTGAGTCTCTGGTTACTCTTGCAGATCAGATTTCCCTCTGACAGGTCTTGATAGGGGCTAGTTTTGCACAGTTGATGTGGTCAGAGCTTACAGCAAGGTTTAAAGTTTCCATGAACAGCAGGCAGCTCCTAGAGAAGGAATATGTTCTGAGGGTTTGAAAGGAAGCTCCAAGGTGTGTTCGTGACTCTTTACTACTTGGAGCTAATCATGTGGAGTGGATTGATGTCAGTGAGGACCAGCAGAGTTAAAACTCAGAGGAAAATCTGTCAACCATGTGAAGTTCCAGTGGTCCACTTCCTTTCAGCTTCTCTCTGCTTGACCTATGACTGGATGTCATTCACTAATTAAACATTGACTGAAGATCTCCTATGTGCTAGTTACACTGCTAGGTACTTGCAGTGATAGGCGTGAGATATAAAGATGAATAAGATCAGGTCTTTACGGAGCTTTTGTTTTTGCTCTGTCGATGGCAAGAATGAAAAGTTGGGAGGAGGGGGAGACAAAAAGAGGTAAAATTTAGACAAGTGGGATTAAAATCTTAATTTGGAAAATTTAAACAGATCATTAAGGTCTTTGTAGTAGATATACATCTAGGAATGGGGCCTGGCTGGCCATGTTCTCCATACTTGAGGCCTTTGCAAACTTCCCAACCTCTCTGACTGGTGCTGTGTATTAGCATGGAACTGTGAAGGGGAGACCCTCCTTATTATATTACACCAAGGTTCTCTGGAGAAGCTACTCCATTCCCACAGAGATTGGTCTTATGCTTCTGCTCTTGGGTTCTTTGAGGAGATTGGAAGTTCATTTGAGGAGATAGGAGTTCCACAACTGTGTATTTCTTTTACTATGAACTAAACTGGCTACCACCCACTTCTCTGCCTATATTTCCTGTCAAGTTCACCTTGGGTCAGGGCACATCTTTTCTCTAGGCTTCATTCCTTGCCAGCAGTTGGTAGAGAAATGTTAAGGCATATTTTCTTTCTTCCTTTTTTTTTCCCCACTCAGCTCCTAGTCCGGTGCTAAGTACTTAGAAATCATGCTGTGAATGTGTGTGTGAAAGGATTGGTCAGAATTCCAAATTTTTAGTTGTAAAACAATTCTTGTGTTTTGATTGTACGGGGTTTCAAATGAGGAAAAGGCATTGACAAGGACTTGGCAATCCTGAGATTTTCTTTGGAATGACATTTGCTTTAATAAATTTTATAAGAGACCAAGATGGGGTTTCCCTTTTACCTACTTTTTTTCAACAAAGTTAAGTGCTTTGAAGGTCTTTTTCAAAATGCAGTATATATTTTTAAAATTTCAGAGTAGTGTTCTTAGGTTGAATTAGGAATACTTCGTCTTTGGCCCATAGGACTTACATATGCACTCTTAGCTTAGCATCTATTACACTGCTGTACTCTGAGTATTGATTACCTTTCCATCTGACTCCTTTCATTCATCTAACAGTAGGGAATCATGCCTTATCCACCTCTATATACCCTGTCTATATACCTTCTATATACCAACTATGTATCCACTACCTCTCGCATTTAGTATACTATAGTATATACTCAAGAAATGTTTAAGTGATCAAATGAATGAATCACTTGGTTTATAAGAGTTATTAAGTCAGAAGGATTTGTCTGGAAGAAGGGGCATGAGAAGGTGAGTAGAAATTGAGGGATGATCAGCTATAGCCAGAACCCACAGTAGTGTGTTAAGGAAACATTATTACTGGATTTTGGGAAATGACCCATTTATTCCTTATCCTAGATTGCAGTTATTTATTGGATACCTGCTCTGTGCACAACTTATACAGTGGATAGTACAAATTAAAAGGCATGATTCCTTCATAATCTGTTGTTGTTGTTGTTATATGCCTTCAAGTCGACCCTGACTCATAGCCACCCCTTCCTTGGGTTGCCGAGGCAGTATCACTACGAAAGTAGATTGCCCAACTTTCCTTCTGAGGAGTGGCTGGTGGGTGTCAACTGCTAGCCTTCTGGACACTATGCTACCAGAGCTTTTCCTTAATAATCTAGTAGGGAGATAACAGATTAATACTAAATAAGTAAGTAGCACAAACTAGTTCAGGATTAAGCATATGGGTTCTTAGGCTGGACAGAGGAAGAGAAACACCTCCTGTATGCCAGATACTGTATAGTATTGCAGTGGGAGTGTGTGACACATGCACACACCAATTACCTGTCCTGTCACCAATTACCTGTCCCTAACTTCTTCAGGTCCTTAGCCATATGCTCACATAGTTCTTAGATACCAAACCCACTGCTGTCGAGTCAATTCTGACTCATAGTGACTCTATATGAGTTCTTACAAAGTTGTTATCACTGTTTATGTAAAATTTTATTTTCGACTTTTTGTGCTATTTTGTATCACAATAATAATATGTAATACTGTATGCAGGGCTTTATTGTTTACAGTACATTTTGGCTTATATTATCTGTTATTTTTGGTGACTCTGTAGCATTGCACTAGATAGATACTCAACAATTTGAAGTTCTGTTTTAAAATTGAGTTCTTCTTAGGTATGATGCATATTCATATGTTCATTTAATCTACACAGCCTTTCAAGATAGCCATCTTTGTCTTCAGTTTACTGCTGGGGGAACTGAGGTTCAGGGGCCAATTCACTTGCATAGGCTCACACAACTAGTAAATGTCAGTGCTGAGATTTGAACCTGAGCCTATTGCAGTAGAGAGGGCAATGCACAGTGGCTTTTGTAGTCAGGGAAGAGACATTGTCTGCATTATGGAGGATGGCCAGAGGGAGAAGGACACCAATATGCAGAGGTCCTGTCTGTTAGCTCTGATGAGGTAGCCCACCCTTGCATATAGATTGACATTATCCTGGACAGCAAGCTGTTGAATGTGGAATTTGTCTGCCTCTCCCAATGGGGAGAGCAATGCAGAAGAAACTTTATATAACACAGACGTGCCCTGCATTCGGTAGGCTGCGGAGGCTCTTTGTACTCACAAACGGGCCAACTGCACATGTCACTGAACTAGCTTTTGTGCCACAGAAACTGCATAAAAACCTTCTAGGCTCCCCCTCATGCGGTGGCAGTGCCATTTGTGGTATCTTCGATCGTTTTACTTTCCTCTGTCCCTCATCTCTCTGATCGGTGTCACTCTCTCATCGTGAAGTCACTTGTGAGGGATAGTAATCCTAGGGAAGGATTCAGAGAATGAGAAATAAGAAGAGCTAAGACAATAGAGCTTCGAACATTCTTGGAGGTGGTTTTCCAGTTGAGGTGCTGCTTGAAGAAAATCTGATGGGAATGAATCTGAGATTTACATCATTATGAAAAGTGAAGAAAGCCTGAGGGCACATAGTCTGTAGAGGCTGCATCAGAGGAGAAGAGGACTTAGAGCTTAGTGTTCCACAGGCGTGAGCAGGTGCTGTGACCAAGTTTCCCACTGAGGGCTCCACAGGACGTGGCCTAGGAGGGCAGCTGACTCTTTCCATTACAAGGTGATGATCTGTGCTTCGATAAGTGCAGCTACGTAAAGGATTCAATTGCCAGTGCAGTCCTTCAAATGCAGTGTACATTCAGTACAGAGGAACAAATGAGAGATGGATTATGCAATAGCCAGCAAGAGAATAAAATTCTTAATAAAAGTTCTCTCTTTGGAAAAAAAAATCCCTGCTAAAAAAAACCTTTAAAAATTAAATTCATTTCCTTTGTGGTAATAGAGGAGGTGGGACTGGCCCTGAGGCAACCTTGAGATCTCCTTCAGGTTAAGACTCAACACTCACTTTAGTGTCCAGTGGTGTCGTAGACATTTAGACTGAAAGGAAACCATTTAAGCTTGTTTATTTTTTATTAAATGTTTAAATCACTTAAAAAGAATTGTAAAAATCTGAGTCTTTTTACATAGTCACCAATTACCTGTCCCTAACTTCTTCAGGTCCTTAGCCATATGCTCACATAGTTCTTAGATACCAAACCCACTGCTGTCGAGTCAATTCTGACTCATAGTGACTCTGTATGAGTTCTTACAAAGTTGTTATCACTGTTTATGTAAAATTTTATTTTCGACTTTTTGTGCTATTTTGTATCACAATAATAATATGTAATACTGTATGCAGGGCTTTATTGTTTACAGTACATTTTGGCTTATATTATCTGTTATTTTTGGTGACTCTGTAGCATTGCACTAGATAGATACTCAACAATTTGAAGTTCTGTTTTAAAATTGAGTTCTTCTTAGGTATGAGAAATGTGACAGTCAATATGAACTTGCTTTAGCCTTATCACTGTTTCCTGCTTAGGCAGGTAAGATCTGCTAACGTAAGAACAAGTGCCAAATGGCCAGGTGTGCCAGTTCGTGGCCTAGAAGGAGCAGCTGTCAGTTGAACTCTGCCCATGTTTTCAGAGTTTTATCTGATCCTCTGGATGTACTCGTAAGTGTACTCCTGTGTGGGTGGGAGCACCAGGATCAGAGACATTTTATGTGATAAATGTGGAATTGGCAAATATTGTACTTTTTATATATTAGAACAATTAGGGAAAAGAAAGCTTTCAACCTTGGACTGAAAAATCTTTTGAAAGTCCTTGGAATTTCTAGGTTGCCATCTTGCAATAGGTAGAATTTGGGTTGCTGTGTGATAGGTGTGTGATCATGCCTAATAAGTTGACTTCCTAGGATCTGAGATTGTTCCCTGGGTTATTTACTTATTATCAATGGAAAAGGACATGTGACTGGAGTAGCCAGTTTCCCAATCCCCATTTGATATGATGGCTGGCAGTTTGACGATTCCCCGTAGCCTTGAAGCACTCATAAATATGAGTATCTCTTACTATGGGAAACATGGTGGCCTCTGAATTCTTGGTTCAGTACCATCTTGACCTTGGTTAGATGCTTTCTTGACCTCTGGGAAAAACTGTACCCTGGAGTACTGTTTCATTGATTCTCTCCACAAAATAACAGGTGTCTTTTAGTTTGTTTTTTTTTTTTTAAAAAAAAAAAACCTTACACTTCTGAAGTAGAAGGTCATCTCTTTTGTGGTAGAAAAAATTGCCATTTTCCTTGTGGTGCATTGGACGTGTGGGTTAAAAAGCAGGAAGACTAGCTGTCCTGAGTTCTATTCCTAGGCTTTTGTCTGATTCAGGTAGACAACTTCTCTCTTCTACGTTTTCTAGATCTGTAAATCAAAGAGTTCATGACTATCTATGTGCTATCAGAGGAGTTTTCTATGCAAGTGAAAATTACTATCGATGCAACCACAGGACTTACTGCCAGCTTCAAGGGTGCATTTTACTCCCTCTGGAGAGAGTCCAGCAGTAATGATAGAAACAGTGCATTTGACTTTGACCTTATTTTTGATAACTCTTCCCTTTCTAATCTTTAAAAACACGCCTTCCCACCTCAGAGACTAGCGGCAAGCCTTCGGTGAAGTTTATGGTCTATGTGAATCCCTTTGTAGGTCTTTGGGATTGTGGTGAGAAAACTTTATCCCTCACTTACTTCCTGATATCTTGGCATTTTAGAGGTGTCTGGAAAGGAAAGTGGCAGAAAAGCAGCACAACCTGCTTGACAAGTCTTGTGTAAATAGAGGAAGTCCAATAAGGCTCCTGGTCTGGGATTGCCAAGCTCAAAGAAGCCAATTGTAATATGCACAAAGGTGGAAGTCACCAAGGCCCCAGAGAGCACTGAGGAGGCCTGCACCAAAGTGCACCAAAGCAGGAACCCCAGTTCTGACTAAAGACTTGAAGGTCTGTCGCCACCCAGGGGGAGAGCCAATTTCAGTGGCTGTGGACTCTTTGGTGAGGTGGCATTGTTACCTGTGCTGGCCATGTTGCTGACTAGACATCTGACAGTTGCTCCTGCTCTGCTGTCCTGTGACCTTGTCATCTCACTCCTCTAGACTTCATCCTACAGGTGTCACCACTCTCCACTGCAGAGCGTAGGTGGACTTGGGAACTTCATTTGATTTTCCCCTTTGGCTTTGGAGGGTACAGCAGCCAATCCTTGAGAGTGGAAATAGAAGGAAAAAAAAGCCTTTTAACTGTGGCCCTCTGTCAGATTGGGGCACTACTACTTGCCCTTTCTTCCAGAAAACCAGAGAAGGTGGGAGAGTGCCTTCTCCAGATATATAGTAAAGGCAGCTTTAAGCTTGCCCTGTCAGTGGGAGAGTACATGCTCCCAGTTGTAGGCTCCTTCACATCCCTTCCACCTCATTCTAGGTCAAGTGCGTAGTGTTATTGGTAATTCAGAAAAGGTGAAAGTGAGACTGTCTTTTGCGACATTGTTCTTTGTTGACAGGAAGTGCTACTAGGAGAAATTATTTAACTGTGAGGTTTTATGTTAGGGGCGGCTGTCTATCTCTGCAGCAGTTAAGAAGAGTCCACAATTAGTCCAAGAAGGCAGTTGTTGATCCCTAGGAGATTGTAATATGTAATATAAAAATATATTCTCCTTATCTAGTGTTACCTAACAAAAAACCAAACTCACTGTCAAGTTGAATCCGACTCATAGCGACCCCTCCGTGGATTTCTGAGGTAGTATCTCTACGGCAGTAGGTTGCCCAATCTTTTTTCTGATTGGAGAAGTGTGGCTGGTGGGCTTGAACCACTAGCCTTCTGGTTAGCAATAAATGCCTTAGGCACAACACCACCAAAGTTCCCATTCAGTACCTAGCAAGATAAAAAGAAAAAAAAGAAAAAAAAAAAGTGATTACCTGTGTGACTACCTGGCTGAATTGTGTATATGCTACTTAAGTGCAAATATACCTCTTTTCTAATTGGCTAGTATTCTACCTACTGGAAATTACATGTAGCAAAAACTTAGCATGCTTACGGAGAAAAGTGAATGTTGTTATTTCATAGTATTTCTTTATCAAGGTAAAATCTCTTGGAGGTTTTTAAATTCTCCACTGTAATTTTTAAGAAGAGAAGAGAGAACAATTTTTTTTTTTCTACTTTTTTGGCCAATAAGGAAAAGTGAATTTTAGAAAAACATGAGACGGAAGAGGAAGTGTTTAGAGGTTTAGTCATACTTGTTAGGTATGAAAAAGCCCCACTGCATTCTCATATTGTTTCTTTTATGGACTTAACACTTCCTACTTTGAGAATACCTTCCTCCCCAAGGGCTCAAAGCCCTTTATAGTCATTAATCTTCATCCTGCTTCTTTTCTTAAAAAATGGAAATGCTAACTAATGTGTCAAAGCATTTCAGACTTTCAGCTAAATGCATGTTGTCTCTCTGGGTCCATTAGCTCAGTTGAGAGTGTGGTGCTACTGAAGGCAATAGAGTGACCACCCTGTCCCGATTTCTCTGGGACTTTCTTGGGTTTAGCCCTGAAAGTCATGCAACCCAGGAATGCGAGGATGGTTGGTCAACCAAGAAGCTAACCGAATTCAGTAGCCCAGGTATGAGTCAGGGCTGACTCGACGGCACATAACAACAACAACAACAACAACACCTTATCTTAAGCCTGGCCAGTTACCTCAGACATGACCTAGACAATAGTGTGTAGATGGTTCGGTGCAAACCTTTAATGCCACTTGGAAGAGAAAGCCTCAAAACACACAGCCATAAAATTAGGGAAATTCTAGATGAGTAAGGGATATATTTGTGTCTACTACATAAAATTTCTGTTGTCTTTTTTCCTACATTTTCTCGCCTTTTTAATGGTGAAAAACAGAAACAAGAACTGATAATTATCTGATTTCTGAAATAAGAAGTGTGAACTCAAGTACATCTCTTGGTCTCGGATTTTTCATCTGAAAAATGAGGATGCTGGGCTTGATTTCTTCCTGCTGAAATTTACTATGAGGAAAGAAGCAGGAAGTAGAAAGCAGTAGAGGTCAAAGAGAAAATGGACTCTATCTCCTTTAATAATTCTACACAGGAGGAGGATGTTTTCCTTCAAGTAGAAACCTTTGGACACACTTAAGATATTTCCTACCCATCATATGCCCACTCCATCCTTTACAACCAGCTCACACTGTGCATTTTGGATATGCTGCCTTTCACTGCCTGGGGCTGCCGTGGGCTCCAGCCTGGCCTACACCTGACATACAAATCTCCCTTCATTCTTCTGCCTTTAGAAAACCTTAGTGCCTAAGGCACTTGACTGCTAACCAGAAGGCTGGTGGTTCAAACCCACCAGCCACTTCTCAGAAGAAAGATGGGGCAATCTACTTCTGTAGTGATACTGCCTCAGAAACCCAAGGAGGGGTCACTGTGAGTTGGGTCCGACTCGACAGCACATAACAACAACAACATCATCAACAACAACAACAACAAGATAGTCCTTGCTCTTAGGACAGCCCTGTCACTGGGACTAAATAAATACATTACCCAGGTTGCAAAAATATGCTCTTTTCTATTTAAATGGCCCAACTATATAGGTTTGCGGTTATGTTTGTCTCGGTTTTCTAGTGCAGCTGTAATAGAAATACCAAGACTAGGTCACCTTGAAGAACAGAAATTTATTTTCTCACTCTTCTGGAGGTGAACAGTCCAAGTCAGGGTCTTGGCCGTGTCAATTCCATCTTTGTCAATAGCTCCAGGTGTTCCTTGGTTTCTGGCAATCCTTACATGGCATCTGTCTTACCTAGTATGTGCTTGTCTCTGTGTCTAATCTTTTTTTTTTTTATATACCTCAGAAGTAATTAGGTTTAGGATCCACCCTAGAGTGGTATGACCTCATTAATATAACATTATTTTGCATTATGGAAAGTGATTACATTATATACCCACTGCTTAGTTTATCAACATGGTTAGGTTTTAAAGACCAGGTCATCATGCAAAATTGGTGTTATGTGAGATCAGGGTCTGTACCCCTGGCACTAGTGTCTCTCCTCTTGTTGCTCACTTCATTCACCCCCAGAGCATTTTGGGATGCTCATGGCATGACAGGCCCCCTTTCTTACCACACCCTTCCCACCACCTTGGAGCCTTTGGGCTTTGGATGTGGTAGTGGTTGTGGTTGGGCTTGACACCTCCCTTTCCCACCCGGGGTGTGGACTCCACTATTTCTCTGTCTGCTTCAATCCCACAGCCCCACGTGGCCCTCCTCTGTCTCTCTGCTTTCCCACTTTCCCTCACTGACCTTCTTGGTACCCTCAAGCCGAGCCTGCCCATGACCTCATGTCCTACCCTTGCCCTATGCCCTCCATGGCTGGACCAAAACATCGCAGATGAATGGGAGAAGACATCCTGCAGTAGGTTGGCTGCCATTCCTCATGTGGCCCAGTCATCACCAGGGCCTTCGGAGTACCATTTGGGGTGGCCTGTGGAAGGTGCCCTGGGCCTGGCCATGTCCCCATGTGGGGCCTGGATCATTGGAAGCACCACTGGAGAATTTTTTCAAAGTTTTCATAAATGCAAAATGTCAGATATCAAGATAGTTGATAAGTGAAGAGTGGTGGTGTAGGTGTATTATATTACATCTACAGGTAAAGGGGTTAGGATTCTAACCCATATTTTGGGGGTGAGAGGACACACTTCAATCCATAACATAATGTGACATGCTAGACCTTTACAAAGACTTTCTAATACACTTTCTTCTATCTGTTGTGAGTCCATGATACCACTTTCATTTTGCCAAAGATCCTTAATCTACCTTTTCGGATGAAAATGTAGGAAGATTGTGGCTTTGGAATCAGAAATATTTTGATCCAAATTCTAGCACCACTTGTTTTATGACACTGGAATGTAAGCTCTTTAACTTCACTGAGGCTCAGTTTCTTCGTTTATAAAACTGAGAGGTATAATATCTGAAGTTCCAGCTCACAAAAGATACTAGTACATTTTCCCTGAGACATTCCTCTTGTATCTTACCCCCTGACATAAGATCTTGGCTTTATTCTTTCCCCTCTGTTTAAATTCAGAATTTACAGAAAAGGTGTAAGTTGTACAGCTAAAAGAGAATAAGCTCACACAATGAGTGGGTGCTGATTGAATAATTACACCAGGCTCTCCTCCTGATAAGTCAGACCAAGCCATGCTACCCCCTAAATGTTTATGGAACTCATGGGGAAAGAAGTGTCATTAATAAAAAGCCAGTAACCTCAAAGCAACCAATGAATGTGTTTGTTATGAGAGCAATGCAGGTACCTTCCACCACCCCATCCTCAGCCTGTTCAGTGATCTGGAAGAGTTGATGTATAAGTACAGGTGAAGATGACCATGACAGATGGCCCACTGTACTGGTGGTTGTAGCAGACAGCAGGAAAGCTGCTGCTCAGCAGACTGCTTGATATTTCAACTTCAGCCACTAACATGTTAATCAAAAGAAGTATGTTTCCCCATTGGGCAAAGCAAGGGGTAATAGCATCACAGAAGTTACCTTGAAATATTCTTCCTTGAGGATCTACCCAACTTAGAGAGATGGATTATTGGATCATGCCAGGACACAAAGTTCTAGAAGTAGCCACTTTTCCTATTGCTGCATCTTTATAGGATTCAGTCTTTAGATTTCCATTTTCCTTGCTTTTTCTCTGCTTAAAAACAAATGATTTGCAGAGGTACTCTGTAATTGTTGCTATTGTGTGCCAAGCATTATTTCTTTTATTACACAGCCCTCAGTGTAATCATGTGATATCTTGAGCCTACCATGGAGAGAACTAATCGGCCATCTCAGAAATGACCTTGTCTATATGAGATATTAGTGGTTCAATGGGTAAAATTCTCATTTTCCATGAGAGAGACCTGCGTTTGATTCCTAGCTAGTGCATTTCATGTGCAGCACCACCTGTCTGTCAGTAAGGGCTAGCCATGTTACAGTGATGCTGAACAGGTTTCAGTAGAGCTTCCAGACTACTATAGACTAGGAAGAAAGGCCTAATGATGTACTTCCTAAAAAAGCCAACCAGTGAAAGCCCTGTGCCTCTCAATGGCTGGATTCACAACTGATCATGGGGCTGGCACAGGACTAGACAGTGTTTTTTTTTGTTCCAGTGTGCATGTGGTTGCCATAACTTGGGGGCTAACTAGACAGCCCCTAACAATTATAACATATATCTGTACAACCGTATGCCCTTAAGGCTTACTGCAACACTGGCTCAGTTGCTTGTCATTGATATTTATTCAGTTTTATTATATGTGTTAGGCTCTAATTGGGAGCTCTGGTGGCATAGTGCCTAAGGCATTTGACAGCTAACCAGAAGGCTGGTGGTTCAAATCCACCAGCCACTCCTTGGAAGAAAGGTTGGGCAGTCTACTTCCATAGTGATACTGCCTCTGAAACCCAAAGAGGGGTTGCTGTGGATCGGATCTGACTCAATGGCAGTGAGTTTGGGTTTTTTTTTTGAGGCTCTAAGTACTCCTCCTCAGAAGGAAGGTTGAGCAATCTACTTCTGTAGTGATACCGCCTCGGAAACCAGGAGGGGTCGCTGAGTGGGTTCAACTTGATAGTAGTGAGTTTGGTTTGCTTTGGTTTGATTTAAGTAAGATCTAGTGTATTATCTCCTTTCACATCAATCCTGTGAGATAAGGCCAGTGTTGTTATTACTTCCATTTTACAGATGAAAAAACTGAGGCTTGGTGAGGTTAAATAACTTATAAAAGTCAGATAGTAAGTGCCAGAGCCAAGATTCAAAGCAAGCTTGGGTACTTCCAGACCTTAGCTTTTAACCACTACTGTGTACAGCTAACAAATATTTGTAGAACAGAATAAAGAATCTTAAGAAAAGGAAAATGTGTTCTCTACATTCTGGGTTTTTTTTTTTTTGGTTTTTCATCCCTCTTAAAATGTCAATAAAGTGAAACTTGAAATAGTCACTCTTCATCTTCTGCTTGGTAATTATGGGTGGAGCCTTGGTAATTTATGACATACGTTCCAAAGGTGGCAAGTTGACCCCTTCTAATGACACTATACACTAGTTTCTGTTTCCAACTCTTCTTCCTTCGAAGTTTACCAAGGGTTATCTGTTGCTTAATCCACTACCCCTCCATAGGTGTTTGTAGAACCACCAACATTCACATGACGCCTCTACTAAAAGTATCTTTGGTACCCAATACACATCAGCACAGGATGGGGGTCATGGACCTCCAATTGAGTAAGCCTTTGCCTTCTTGATGCCCACGTGAATAGGGCTGTGGAAGCTGATGTGTTAAGTACTTCTTAGACTTGTCAGTAGTGTACTCAAAGTTTGTTTGTCACCTAAAGTGATTTATTGAGTAGTATGAGGTAAGGCTAGAAAAGGGTGGGACTGAGGGCTTAACTCTTATACCAGTGCTCAGATACCCAAGGAAGTGTTTCTCCTTCAGAGTTTCAAAAATATTCACCTTAAAACACAAACCATTTCATTGAATTTTACAACCGTTGCTTGATGTGATAGAAGGAAGGACCTAGGTTTTGCTCTCTGGATTCTAAGGCTGGCTTGTTGCTTATTAATTGTATGCACATTATGTCATCTTTTTGAATCCCAATTTTTCAGTCTTTAAAATGGGGATTAAAATTTCAAGCTTATTTGATTACTGGGAAGGTTAAGTGAAATAAATTGACAATAAATGATAGTTTCTTTTCCTTTCTCATTAAGTTTTTCTTTCCCCCCATCTCTAGACTTTGTTGTTGTTGTTATGTGCCATTGAGTCGGACCCGACTCATAGCGACCCCTCCTTGGGTTTCCGAGGTAGTAACGCTACGGAAGTAGATTACCCAGCCTTCCTTCCGAGGAGTGGCTGGTGGGTTTGAACCACTAGCCTTCTGGTTAGCAGTCTAATGCCTTAGGCACTACGCCACCAGAGCTCCTACTATGAGCCAAATATAAGGGATATGGTAGAGAGCAAGCCTAACAAGGTCTCTGCTCATACAGAGCCTTCTTCTCAAGACAATCTTCCTTCCTGGTAAGTGGGAGAGCCTGGGGCTCCAGTGTGATTTGGGGTTCTGGGAGGCAGGTCTGGGTGCGATAGGCCCCACCTATGGATATGGGCACAGGAATATCAAAGTCCAATGGCCAGCAAACTGTGGACCCACAAACAAGGAACTGTGCAAAACTTGGATCAAACTCCAAGGGTATGTGACCTGCTGAAGAGGTCAAGCAAGTGTGGATTTGGAAGGCTTGGCCTAGGCCATCCCAAGAGGCAGGACAAGGTACCCTGAAGGGCGTACCTGCAGCTTCGTCCATTGAGTGAGGAGGGAATTGTGTAAGGCACTGAGCCAGGATGATAGAGTTAAAAGCTACAATCAGCTGTAAGAAGTTTTCTGAACACCTTGTATTGAGTTAGGAAGTGTTTTGTTAAGAGTGGTCTGAAATGAGTGCAATTTTTGTTTAGGTTTTAGGATACTCAGTGTCATGTGAAGACTTCATTCCCTCAATATTTGCCCTATAGTCTAGATATGACAGACTCAAGGCAGGTCTCTTAAAATTAGAATTGATTTATTTTTCTGGTCTGAACTGAGGAAAATACTAAGTGTTCTATCTCTGAACAACCTAATGTATGTAAAATGTTGTGAAGCAGTGAAGCAATGCATATTGCTATTATTATTAGCTCTTGATAAGAGGAGTGGAGAAGAGAAGCAGCATTAGTCCTTGAACTTAACATCTGAAAGAAATGGAAGGCATTGCATAACAATAATACATCTTGATTTGCACAGCATTTCACATATCTTAACTCATTTGATTCACTCAAGACCTCATTAGTCAAGCAGCATTTGCCATTGTCTCCATTTTATAGCCAAGGAAATTGGGACTCAGATCACCTCTTCCTTTTTTTTTTTTTTTGGTAGTTTTCTGTAACTTGTAGTTCTGGGAAGATTTGTAGATTTGGGAAGAATCTGTTTGGAGGATATACTGAGTATGTTTTTTCAACCATGTATTTTTGTTATTTTTAAAAGTGTTGAGGGCAGGGGAAGGAAAGCAGGTAGGAATGGCTATTGGTAAAAGAATACATGTGAGCAGCATGAATTAAAACTGTAAGTTATCCTTAGTAAGCGGTTTGTTATATAGGGGATGTATCTGTCTTATAAAAGGAGGTCTGGTGGTGCCATGATAAGACATTGGCTAACCAAGAGGTCAGCAGTTCAAACCCACCAGCTGCTCTTTGGGAGAAAGATGAGGCAGTCTCCTTCTTTGGAAACCCTATGGGGGTCACTGTGAATCAGAAGTGACTCCACGGCAGTGGGTTTGGATCTATGTTATAAAGAGTCCTTATGTGGCATTCTTCCTTTTCAGAGGGTTCCTTCATACGGAGCATCAGTTACAGCCTAGGATGCTCATGTGACTTTTCATCAACTCCTTTACCTACAGCATGGAAGGCAGATCAGGACATGTTAGGCACAGAGTTGCTTGCAAGGAATGTAGAGTTGTGTATTTTAACTCTATGTAGAGCTTTCCTTTTGTTTAAATTCCATTTTCTCCTCCAGTGAGTGTAAGTTACCTTTTAGGAAAGTTCACACCTCCACTTTATGATTCAAAATGCTACATGATAGAAATAATTAGTATTAAAGAGAGTACCCAGAGTGTTAGAACAAGGAGCAGGATTATACTTCTAGATATCTGTTAAGCAGTATTGTGGCCAAGTTTCAGAATGATCCAAATAGGTAAAAGTTGTAGTGTGCAGCAATAATTTGTGTTGGAGAGGAGAGCTGAAATGTTGCAAAGTGGTGTCCTGAACTAACTTGTTTATCAACTCCCAGGGAAGTTTAGTAGGTTAGTAAAAAAAGGAGAAGAAGACGACGGGAAAAGACTTTACTTGACGGTGCTAAATCTCCTCTGTGTTCTTTCTGCAGAGTACACAACAGCTCATTGCCTCTGATCACAGAGGGCAGGTGGATTACTTCTCTACCTTGCTATCCTTCCCTATAAATGGCTTCCTGTTCAGAAGATCTAATGACTGACTGACAGACTGTTGAGATTAGAGAAATGAAGAGGAACATGGGGTCTGCAGTTTTTGTCAAGAGCTTATGATGTTCCTGATAGAATGTGGGATAACATCAAACACTGTGGCCTCCACTGTTATCTCTGTGGGGTGCTAACTGCCCTAGTATCTCACCTACTCTGTCCAGTATGGTAGCCACCAGCTACATATGGCTAATGAGCACCTGAAATGTGACCAGTGCAATGGAGAAACGGAATTTTTAATTTATTTAAGTGATTAAAATAAAAATGTAAAAGCAGATTTGATTTCAGTTAAATTCATACTTGATTTCCTTATTATGAAATGTAACTATATAGGTCAGGTATTTCCAAATTTAGTATTTGATTTGAAATGTGCTGTAATATAAACTAGCAATCAGATTTCAAAGATGTAGTATGGAAACAAAGATTTCAATAATTTCATATATTGATTAAATATTAAAAGAATATTTTGAATATACTGGGTTAAATGTAACATTTTATTTAAATTAATTTGCCTATTTTAATGCGGCTTCTAGAAAAACGTAAATTACTTATGTAACTAACATACTTCTGTTGGACAATGCTGGTCTAGACAATGCCTTGTGGGGTCCATTGGAAGTGTTATTAGTTCTTTCTAGGGAAAGTTACTAGACTTCAAAAGTTAGAGACATATTTCCCATTGTGTTAACATGCTGTTTCATATGGATAGGCTTGTGACAATTGAAAGTTGGAAGATAGGTTTTAATAAAAGTAAGTTAATTGAGAAGATAGCTTTGCCTGTGTTCATCAGAATGATTTTCAAATACATTTTCACCCACTCAGAAACTACTTATTCTCATGGGCACAAAGAACTACGTTAGTGCTTTGTCATTTGTGCCTGTTGGGCCCTTTTGCCTTTTCTCCAGGCAGAAATATTAGTAATTATCAGCAAGGGTTTGATTTGCTTGTGGAAAGGAATATAAGGTAATAAAACCAAAGGGGAAATTCCATAACATTAAAAGAAATATTAACTCTTTTCTAAATTCTGTTTCAACTCTACAAGTTCCAGGTGAGTTTCAGAGTCCCTCTTCTAGCTGTCTTTGTTAAAATTTCCATATCTTCCTATTTATAAATTTCAGTTCTTGGCAAGTACACGTTAGAACTGGTGTTGAAGCCACTTGTAAGGCTTGACTGGTGATGTTGTAGCATCCTTTCACAGCTTGGTCTGCAAATTGCTTTCTAAAGATGTAAAGAAAATTGCCACCAACTTTGGTAGTTTCAACACTGAATTAGATTTCAGATGATAAAGCCACATCCATGCCACAATTCTGTCACTGTTTTAGAATTGTATTTTGTTTTAAAAATAGAAGAGACAAATACTAATAATATGAATATTCCTGGAAACGGGAAAATTTGGTTTTACACTGTCAGTGTTTTAGAATTGTATTTTGTTTTAAAAATAGACGAGACAAATATTAATAATATGAATATTCCTGGAAATGGGAAAATTTGGTTTTACAGGAAGAATTAAAGTTTCCAGTGGCATTTTTTGAGGATATGTTTAATCAAGAGTAAATAAGTTAGCTAAAATGTTTGGTAAGCTGCCCTTGCCTTTCAGGGCCACATTGTACACAGACTTAATCATGGTGGCCTAGAGTTTTAAAAGCTTTATATGCAGTACAAATTAGCTAAACGAACTGAAGAAGAAATAGAAAATCTCAACAGACTCGTAACAAGTAAAGTGATTGAATCACTTATCAAAAATCTCCCAACAAAAGGAATGTTTAGGACCAGATGACTTCACTGGCAAATTCTACCAAATATTTAAAGAAGAGTTAACACCAGCCTTTCTCAAAATCTTTAAAAAATGGAAGAGGAGAGAATGCTTCCTAACTCATCCTATAAGGCCAGCATTATCAACCTGATACCAAAGTCAGATAATAACATCTCAAACAAATAAAACTATAGGCTGATATCCCTTAGGAATAGAGATGATGCAGATATCTGAAACAAAATACTAGCAAACAAAATCCAATAGCATATAAGGAGTATACATCATGACCAAGTGGGATTTATTCCAGGAATACAAGTGTGGTTCAACAACAAATCAAGGTAATACATCACATTAGTAAAACGAAAAAAAAAAAAAGATATCATCTCAAGTGATGCAGAACATGCATTTGCTAAAACCCAACACCCCATCATCATAAAAACTATTTCAAAACTAGGATACTAGGGAACTTCATCAATCTGATAAAGGACATTTATGAAAAACCCACAGCTAATACTATACTCAGTGGTGAGAGACAGAAGCTTTTCCCCTCAGATCAAGAACAAGACAAACATGCCTTCTTTCACCTCTGCTGTTCAACATTTACTGGGAATTCTAGCCCGAGCAATTAGGCAGGAAAAAGAAAAACGACATATACTTAGAAAGGAAAGGGTAAAACTATCATCACTCTTTGCAAATGACATGACCCTATATAGAGAAAATCCCAGAGAATCCACAAGAGAGCTACTAAATAGCGCTAATAAATAAATTCAGCAAAGTTTTAACACATTAAAAAAAGAAGAAAAAAAAAATTTTTTAAAACAGCAACAGGAAAATAACCCTTTATGGGCAGAATGTGTGCTCTGGTGAAAGAAGACTACTTTGGATTTAGGAGTGGGAGCCCTGGTGGGGCAGTTCAGCACTCAGCTGTTAATGAAAGGTTGGTGGTTCAAACCCACGCAGCCACTCCATAGGAGAAAGACTTGGCAATCTGTTTCCATAAAAGTTCAGCCTAGAAAACCCTATGGGGCAGTTCTACTATGTTACGTGACGTCACTATGAATTGGAATCTTTTGTTCATTCATTCTTGTGTGTGTGTGTGTGTGTGTGTGTATAAGTGATTTTGGACCTTTTAATATACAACATTTGTTACATGACAACTACTAGAGACAAGTGCCCATAATTTGAGTGCAAAGTGTACATTGGTTTTGCATGTAAATTTCCATGGAATTATCAATAGTTATTAGTTGAATAGTATTGGTCGTACTTTTTTCTTTCTTTCCGTTTTATTTTAATTTTTTTGCAGTGTTCCCTCCCCTCTCCTCCTACCCCTTGTAACCAACAAAGAAAGTTCCCTTCCATATATAAACCTTTCCTTGAATTTTTACAATAAGAACTAATACTATATTTGTCCCTCTGTGATTGACTTCTTTCACTCAGAATAATGTCCTTCAAGTTCAAACACGTGGTGTTTTGCAGATTCCACATTTTTTAGGGTTGCGTACTATTCCATTGTGTGCACATACCACAGTTTGGTTATGTATTCTTCTGTTGATGTGCACATAGGTTGTTTCCATCTTTTTGCTACTGTAAATAGTGCTGCAAGGAACATGGGTGTGCATATATCTGTTCTTGTCCTGCCTCTCACCTCTTCAGGATATATACCTAGCAATGGGATTGCTGGGTCAAATGGTATTTCTAATTCCAGCTTTTTAAGGAATCACCATACTGTTTTCCACAGTGGTGGCATCATTTTACAGTGCCACCAGCAGTGGATGAGAATCCCAATCTCTCCATATCCTAGCAAGCATCCGCCATTTTCTGTCTTGTTGAACTTTGCCATTAGTACTGGGGTGAAAGGATATTTCATTGTTATTTTGGTTTGCATTTCTCTGATGACTAATGATCATGAGCATTTCTTCATTTATTTGCTGGCTGCTTGAATATCCTTTGTTAAAGTGTCCATTCATGTCTTCTGTCCATTTTTTAATTGGATTGTTAATCTTTTTGTCTTTGAGATGTTTGCGTTTCCCATAAATGTTAGAGATAAGTCGCTTGTCAGCTATATAACTATCGACAAGTATGAATTTGTTGCTGTTATTTTGTTTTGTGCTTTTTTGTGGTGTTGATTTATTTGTTCCTTATACTTTTCTGTGCTGAGCTTGTTTTCTTTATGAGTCGTGTTATCACTTCCTTCGTTGCTATTGTTTTAGCATTTGCTAAATATTTGTGCTGGTCCTCTTTTTTATTTTGATATGAAGGTTTATCATTTCTCTTGGGGTTGCCCTGTGGTTTAAAATTTCTTCCCAAGTTTAGAACAGTCCATTCTATCTTGTAGTTGTTTTGACTTCCCTGTCATTTAGAAGTTCTGTAACTACACAGTTATTTCCCTCTTTTTGTTTTGTAGTTGTCCTCATTTGTCAGTTGATGTTTCTGGTTCCCTGTTCACAATCTTGTAGGCTTATTTACTTTGAGTACTTCTATAACCGGGTTGGTTTCTGGGTTATGTCATTGTGTGTGTTAATGGTCATTTGTCGTTTGCTGTTGTTGGTTCTCTGTCCAAAGGACTCCCATTAGCATCTCTTGTAAGGTGGTCTGTTTTTAACAAATTCCCTTAATTTCTGCTTATCTAGAAATGTCTTAATTTTACCATTATATTTGAGGGACAGTTTTGCTGGATATATAATTCTTGGTTGGAAATTTTTCTCTTTCAGGGTTTTATATATACCATCCCATTGTCATCTTGCCTTCATGGTTTCTGCAGAGAAATCTGAGCTTATTCTTATTGGTTGGCCCTTGTAGGTAACTTTTTGTTTTTCCCATGCTGCTTTCAGGATTCTTTCTTTGTCTTTGGTTTTGGTGAGTTTGATGATGGTATGTCTTGGTGATTTTCTTCTGGGGTCTATCCTGTTAGGGGTTTGTTGGACTTCTTGAATGGATATATTTTTATCTTTCATCATACCAGGAAAATTCTCTTCCAACAAATCTTTGTCAATTTTTTCTGCAGTTTTATTTTTCTCTTCCTGTTCTGGAATTCTGATTACACATAGGTTATTCCTTTTGATGGTATCCCACATGCCTTAGGCTTTCTTCATTTTGTTTTGGTCTTTCTTCTGATTGATCACTTTCCAAAGAAGTATTGAGGTATTTGCCTTCAAGCTCACTAATTCTGTCTTCCATTGATTCAATTCTGCTATTTTGCCCATTCAATGTGTTATCTATTTCTGAAAATTTAGTATTAATCTTAAGGATTTCTGTCTGCAGATTTTGTATCATCTCTAATTTTTCATTTATTTCGTCATATTGTTCTGATATTGTCTTTCAAAATTGTTTTAGGGTTTTGTCTGTGTTTTCCTCAATTTTGTCAGTGTTTTCCTTGATCTGCCTCTCACTTCATTGAAGGTACCTGAATATAATTATTTCAAATTCCTTATCAGGGAGTTCCAATTCTGCATCTTCCTCAGGGATGTGTTTTGGGTCTGTATCCTGGTCCCTTGTTTCTCCTGCATTATCTTGCTTCTTTGTGTGCACTGTAATGCTCTGTTGTCTCCAAGGCATTGTGACATTTTTGTGTTTATATTTAATTGGTGATTATATGTTGGAGTGACTTGCCCACGATTTTTGTTTTGTTTGTATATTATCTATATAAGCAAGGCACTGTGCTGTGCTCCTCTATTTGCTAGTTGACAGCACTTATACACTCACCACCTGTCTCCTTTCCCATTGTTAGCCTCCCATATGTCCCTGCTGTCCCTGGCAAATGGAGCCTGTTCTTAGGTCCTCTTCTTTCTTTCTTAATTGTGGTTTGGGTGAGAGTCTACAGAGGAGTTGAAATCATCTTGAAGGCACCTAACAATAACACCACCAAGTTCCACCTAGACCTATTATATGACTCATTCAAGGATGTTGTTAACCCTTCAACGTCAGGTTCTTCATCTGTCAACTGGACTTTGTGCTAACTCTGATGACATGACTCCTAGGAGTGTTAGAAGGACAAAGCAGCACATAATTTAAGGACTTTAAACTACCTTGGTAGAAAGCCATAACAAGCTCAAGGTTTCTACTGGTTTAGGATTCTAAGATCTTACTAAGAGGTCAGATGTTGGAGCTGAAGGCATTTCCCCAGATTTTAATGAATTGAAAGTTCATTGTACAGATATAAAGATCTAACCACTAGGTTTCTTTGGGAAAGAAGGTGTCCTCCTAGCCACTTTAGAATGTCACAAATACATCCCTATATAGCAGCCCTCATAGACATCACAGGGGTCCCTCCTTTTATCCAGGGAATAGCAGCTCTCCAAACTCCAGTCTCTAAGCTACTGCATGTAGATTGGCCCTTGAGCAGGAGATGGGGGCCTAGAGTCTGAGCAATTGAAGATAGATGGGGAAGGGAGAGCGGGTAAGGAATGGTATTAAAGTCTCCAGCAGAAGTGGTACGCATTTTTGTTCTCTTGCCTGTCCTTCTCTAACCTTCTGCTTCTGGCACACAGTTACAGTGAGCCAGTGCTGAGCACATGGGTGCCATTTGAAGCTATAGAAAAAGAGATTGAACAACCTTCCTGGGGGTAAAGGTAGGGGGAACTCCAGAGGCAGTTGGGAGAGAAGAGGTACCACTGCAGACATACATGTCTGGGGCAGTTGTTCATATATAGGTCAGGTAGTCATCCTTCAGGAACTTCCTGTATTACATTGGTAATCTCTATTTTATGGCTTAAGGTACAACAATAATAATTTACTTGGGAGGGAAGGGCAATTAGCAAATTGATTAATAAGGCTTCTGAAACCCCATTTTGAAAGATCATTTAATATGTGTCTTGATTTATTCTGCTTATTTTAGTCCTGATTTAAAACAGTGATTCTCAGCTTTCACTCTGCACATTGCGATCACCTGGGGAGCTTTCAAAATATTGATGACTGGGTCCCACCCCCTACTGATTTTGATTTACAGTAATTGGATACCAGGATTTTTTTTTTTTTTAAGCTTCCCCAGGGAATTCTGATGTACAGAAAAGATTTAGAATCATTGATTTAAAATGTGTGTGCCCTAAATTGTTAGGTGATCCTGAGTCCCTGAAGTATGTGGAAATTCAAGTGTATTTTTTCCGTTTACTCTTGAGCACTAATATTTTAATGAATGCACAGGAACTTACATAAAATAAATTATTCTTAGCAGGTCTACAAGAGTAGCCTTATTTCAACTGTTTAGTATTCTCTTAACCACTCTTGTCAAAATGCATGTACGTATTTCTGTATTTCTTTCTCATTCCTGTCGTTTAGATTTTAGAATGGTATTAATGCTGGTAGCATTTCTCATGCTAATATTCACCTTGTCAGCAGAACTTGTTTTTAGTAATTTGTTGTAAAAGCAAAGCTCCTAGGACTCCTTACCCATACCACAACGAAGGGGAAAATGCTGCTTTTGAGTTCCTATAAGGAGTTTTGTGACCAAGAATCAGGGGTTTCCCATGATTTTTGACGAGTGTAGGTAGAAGTCGCTTGCCAAGAGGTTATTGCTTCCAGGAAAGTTTTTTCTAAAAGAGGAAGTATAGTTTGTGATGCTCCTGACCAGCGTACAAGGTGGTTTATAAGTTACTTTTCAGAGTTGTTTATCCAGATCTGGAAAAAAGGAAATTCTGCCCCTGTTCTTCAATAAGTCATTCAGTGAGATCATGGTCAATTTTCAGTCGTGTTTTCAGTTAAGTTAATTTCCCATTGTACGGCATAAAGATAAGGTCAGTTCTTTAATTCTGAATGCATAGATTAATAGTGATGCTTTGTACGGGATTTTTCACATTCCTCATTATAACAGTGCCTTGCATTTATAGAGAGCCTCTGTTTCAAGAAACTCAAAAGATTTTATAAGCTTCATCTCATTTATTTTTACAATAACACTATATGACAGTACGCCAGTTTCTCAGCCGTTAATACTGAGGAGGTTTTGGCAGACGTCCTTTACTCCCCCTGCCCCCCAGTACAGTGCTATTGTATGGTTTTGTTGAAAATTATTTTGGTAATAAGTATTTTGCAGAGATCTCATATTATAGATCTAGTTTTGTTTTTTCCCTGTTTATATTTATTTCTCATCTTGAGGTAGACAGGAGTGACCTGTTGTTTGTTGTTGTTAGTTGTGATTGAGTCTGTTCTGACTTACGGTAACCCCACGTGTGCAGAGTCAGACTGCTCCATGGGGTTTTGAAGGCTGTCACCTTCCGGAAGCAAATCACCAGGCCTGTGTTCTGAGGTGCCTCTGAGTGGGTTTGAGCTACCAGCTTTCTGGCAAGTAGTCAAACTTTTAACCATTGTACCAGCCAGGGACACTTGATACATTTAGGCCAAGGAAATTGGTTCAGTTTGACCATGATCATGGTTGTAAGGAGCTCTGGTGGTATAGTGGTTAAGGGATTTGGCTGTTAACCAAAGGGTCGGTGGTTTGAACTCACCAGCTGCTCTGTGGAAGAATGATGAGGCAGTCTACTTCTGTAAAGATTTGCAGCCTTAGAAATCCATTGCTGGTTGCTATGAGTCAGCATTGAATCAATGGTAGTGAGTGAGTGGTCGTAACCCGAAATTCTTCCTTACTGAGGTGTGTGTGTGTGAGATTTCACATAAATAGCTTTGTTGGGGCTGCCTAGAGACGGGCCAATAATATTCTAGTAGTAAACCACAGCGTTTTATTCAGCATTTCTCTGAATTACCCTTATTTGAATTGAAGTATAAATCTTCTCCCCTTGCTCTGGAGTTAGGTTTTTAAAACCTGAAGTTTTTGAGTTAGATGAGTGGTTCATATCAGCTATGGACATTTGTAAAGATAAATCACAAAGGCCAAAAACCTTTTTATCTTCAAAGGAGGTCTGAGTTGCCCTCTTTTCCCCCCAGTAACTAGCTGGGGTTCTGGGTTTGAGCCATAGCTTCTCACTGTCTTGCTCTCCCTTCCTTTTGTAAGACTTCTAGGATATAGCCATTAAAGAAATAAATGAAAAAGAGCAAAGCCCTGAGTGATGCTGTAACAGAAAGAAGAAAACTACTTAAGGAGGAGGTGAAGGGTTTTATGAGGCAGGAGAAGGCAGGTGGGAAGGGAGGGAGGGATTAACACACAGCCTCAGAAGCAAGCAAACGTTTGGGCTGCCACTGACTCCTCACCCGCAGGCTCCCAGGCTCCGGCAGAGCTATAGCTCTGCAGAGTCTGCCTCTTGTCCTTTCCTCTGCCCAGGTTTTAAGTCCCATGAGTCCTCAGGGAAGCTCCCACCCGACAGGCGACAGGCGTTGTGTACAATGTACTACAAGGGCAGTCACATGGCAGGTCGTACTTGCCTGGAAGGTATCTCTCATTTGGGGGGAGAAATGGAGAAACACTTTCTAATGGCACCCTTGATACAACTAAATAGCAACTCTCTCAGTTCATTACTTGTTAGCCCCAGGCAGGGACAACACAGATCGGCTAATTGTAATAGCCAGACCATTAAAGGGAATAGCGTTAATGGAGGAGAAAGCAGCTAATAAAGAGCTGAACTTGGCCACTTCGTTGTGCCCAGGATAAAAGCTCCTGTTAATTTAAGTATCTGTTTCTTCTGCTACTAGAAATAGGTAGAGAGGATATAGTGACCTTCTTCCAAAAAGTTGATCAAAAGCATAAAGGCATTTCTGCATAAATCGGACAACACAACTTTTCCTTTGAGGTGACACCTGCTAACCCACCATCAGTAGCACATGGATTTTTATGGTGCTTCCAAGAGCAGTGATGTGTGTTGCTGAGCTCATGTAATCTGTTTGAGCAAAAGCAATTGTGTACATTATGGCAAGGATTAGGAATACAGTCTGGGACCATGGAATGGAGTGAGTTTAATTTTCCCATCCAGGTCTAAACTCTGTGACCTTGCCTGCATCAGCACTGGGTTCCAGCCACATGAGCTTGCTCTTAAAGCTGAGCCATCTTTGTGGACCATGCTGGAAACCACAACCTGGCACTAAGAGGAATCACACTTTAGGTTCTACTTACTATTCATGTCAGAAATATTTTGACATTCAAAAACAGACATTCATAGCACCACAGGGGTGGAAATGATCTTAATTAAAATGTGTGTGTGGTTTTTTATTGAAGCAATAAATAAATCGTTTTGAGCTTTTTGCTTTGGTACTTCTGTGACTTTATCCTTTCATGACCCGTGGGGCATATATCACCTTCCAACATTTTCAGCCTCTCACATTTCTTGGGAAGCTGCTATCCCAGTTGTAGTATGTGCCACTGCCTGGTCAGAATCTGTATAACTGCTTGAACCTGAAGAAACAGACCTTACCCCACCAATCCTATCATAAGAGATCACTTGGAACTTATGTGTCCCACATAATTACATCAAAACTCTTATTACCTCAAAAAAAAAAAAAATTTCCCCCTAATTTCAGTATGTCTTCCATTGCTGAAAACACATGTTATCAACAAAAAATTCAAAGCAGAAAATAATTTGGTCATGAGAGTGTTACAGGGTTGCTCCTAGTTCCATAAACTAGTGCTTTTTCAAATTGTATTCAGTTGATTTAAGGATTTAAAGTAGGATCCTGTGAGGGGATTCTGAGAACTAGATAGAGAAAGGGATCAGATGTTCATGTTTATTTGCTTTGTTTCCACTGAGCTTTGACTTGCCAGGGGATAGAGGATTGTCTTGGAGTTACTAAGGAACTTTTGAGTTCTCCGACTTGAGCTCCTTCCTAGTGCAGGACCCTTTTTAAAGACTAGTTACTGTTGAATTGATTCTGAGTAACCATCCAGCTCCGCTTAAATATTTTCTGCCTTAGAAAAGCCAGTTGCTGTTGAGTTGGCGCTGACTCATGGCAACCCCACGTGTGTCCGAGTAAAATTGTACCCTGTAGAATTATCAATGGCTGATTTTTCAGAAGTAGATCACCATACTTTTCTTCTGAGGCCCCTCTGAGTAGACTGGAACCATCAACCCTTCAGTAAGCAGCCAAGCGTGTTAAATGTTTGCATTACCCAGGGACGACTTCTGCTTTAGGGGAGCAATAATTCACAAACATATTTGGAGGCTTCAGCTATTAGTAAGGCTTTTCATCTAATGCATAGATATATGTGCTGGCTCTGTGGTAACACAAGTGTGCCTTAACTCTTCCTTACACAGGCTCTGCTAGTATTAAGACAATACGAGGATCCTTTAATCCTTTAAACCTACCAATGCAGGCAATGTGTGTCCTAGTCCCTTCATCCATTCTTAATTTCAAAGAATGGCCTTCTGCATGTTCAGACAGTTGGAGAGCCTTCCTTCAACTTTGGCCACTAGGCCTCTGTGATTTCCAGAAGCTGACTTGACAGTTGCCCACGATAGGTGCCATCCATGTTGACAGGACCTTTGCTCCTCAAAGCTCCTGTTTTTCTTACCTTGTATACAATATTGAGATTTTTGTTGCTGCTTTCAGATAAATAGAAAGGAATGGAGTAAGTGAAATGTTTTTGTTGATATTAAAGAAAATATTAGGGATAAAGTTATATTTACTCAAAAATCACCCAAGATGAAATTTCTATGTAAGGTGAAGTTATCATCTGCACGGCAATCTGTGAATGTCCTAATAGCCCTTCAGATTGTGTTCCACAGTTAATATATATGTTTAGATGAATCCTAATGGCCACTCCTGTTGGAGGCCATGCCAGGAGAACCTATCTCATACATCATCTATAGCCCCATTCAGCTGAATGCATTTAGTGCGCTGCTGGTAGGATAAGTAACAGGTTTAAGAAAGTGGGAACTCCAGCTTAGGTGGATCTTCTGCATGACCCTCAGGAACCCCCACTAGTATAGTGTGAGGAGTGAGGGGGCAAAGCTATGAATTATTCTAAGGCTGCTATGATTCTCACAAATCAAAACTTATCTCTTAGTATTCCCCATAAGTTGTGAGGCCATTGTTGACCAGCCAATGCTACTGTAATGTAATTTCTTACTGCTCTTTTTCATTAGTAGCAGTGCAGAGGTATGGAGTCAGATCAGCATGAGGCCAAACACCAGTTGTACCATCTCCTGGTACAGGTTGCTTCACTCCTATGATCTTCAGATCAGGTTCCTCATGGTGACACGTACCTTGCAGGGTTATTTTGAGGCTGAAATACAATAAAGACTTAATGGGAAACACATACCAAGTGCTCCCTAAATGTTAGCTCCTTCACCTGATTGTTGCAGTGCTTATATTTTCCAAGTAAAATGTATGTTTAGGGAGGTATGAGTATTTATGTATGTACATACTTCTGTGTGATCCTCAGGAATATAAAACAAGTACACAAATACTTATTTATAGGTAAAATGAGACAATTTTTAATATTGGGGCCATCTGGAAATTCTAGGACTTATAATTACAGAATCTTATAATACCTGCAATCTACTTCTGTAAGGATTTACCACCTTGGAAACCCAGTGGGGGTCACTGTGAGTCTTATAACACCTAGAACAGCCTTGCCTCATAGTAGTGAATGCTGAAATATTTCATAACATTCATAGGGAGAAGAAAAAATTCTCAATGACCTTTCATAGCAGTGCTTGATTACACGACCTATTATTGCTCATGCTATTTTTTTCTTCACCTTCTTGTGAGGAAAAAGCACATTTCTAGCTAAAAGGAGACTGAGGACAGTTTGATTTCATTGTTTGATAGACAATACACTTTCAACTGATTTTAGGATATAACAGGCCACGAAGGTAACCAAAGGGACTATGTATTTTAATTGTAGGAGTCACTGGGTGGTGCAAATGGTTAGCGCACTTGGCTGCTAACTGAAAGTTTGCAGGTTCGAGTCTACCCCAGAGGCACCTCAGAAGAAAGGTGATCTACTTCTGAAGAATCAGCCATTGAAAACCCTATGGAGCACACTTCTGCTGTGGCACACATGGGATTGCCATGAGTTAGAATAGACTAGATGGCAGCTGTTACTGTTTTTTGTTTTGTTTTTTAAATTCAGTTCTAAACAGGAGCCCACATATTCCAGGTCCTGAATCCATCTTCTTAAACTTCCAAAGAAAGGGCACTCCTTTAGCCTGGTGAAGCCAGGCTAGGTAAACAGATCCCACATGTGTGCTGAGTGTGGCTTTAGCACGCCCTCACCTCTGAAGGCAGAAGAAGCCTTCTTTGTAACCTAGGGAGGAAGCCCCAGAGACCAGAAATGTAATTCCCACCATTCCTAATTTTCACAGGGTACTTACTCCCAGTGTCTTATTGTTGTGAAAGTACTAATATCCATTCTGCAAGCATGCTAAAAAACTAAACACCATTGAGTTTAAGAATCGAATCACTCAGTGGCCAGAGGGCAGTGTCTATTATAGGACAGGTTGGATACCAGGGAGAAAGCTCTGGTTAAGATGTCTTCCAGGGCCTCTCTGGGATGGGATGAACTCAACTCTCATTGCCTCATCTTCTCTTCTGTGATTTGATGCATCTGATTTTCTACATCAGCATTTGTATCTCAGTACTCATGGTGTTCCTTCCCACCCCCTAGCTTAGGGTATAATGCTGCTTTTGGAGGCCATACCAAAAATGTTATTATCTATGGTTTTATATACAACGATATTCAGAAAAGGCTGGCATTTGTACCTTTTCTCAAGGTCTTTTAAGTTTATCTCACTGAATATTGGGAGTGAACAAAATATTCTGTGTATTTTTTTCAAGTGAAAGAAATTGACCTTTACAAGGGTGTTAGTTTAGGTTCTTGTGTTTTTGCATTCATGATGCCCAAAAACCTAGAAAACTAGTAAACCTAGAAAACTTAACCTTATTCCAATTTTTTTGACAATATAGAGATATAACTTACTAATAAAACAAAGACCAAACCCTTTGCTGTTGACTCAATTCTGACTCATAGTGACCCCATGTGTTCCAGAGTAAAACTGCCCCATAGAGTTTTCTTGGCTGTCATCTTTATGGAAGCAGTTTGCCAGGTCTTTCTTCTGCACTGCTGCTAGGTTGTTTCAGACGACCAACCCTTAGGTTAGTAGCCAAGCTTAAACCCTTAGCACCACCCAGGGACCATTAGCTTGTTAATAAAACTTATTTAATAAAAGCTTCCTTAGTGAAAGCCAACCCCTCCACCTTGAATCATTTGGCATCCAGAAAAGTCTACCTGAATAATTTTATATTCAGACTTTAATAGATCTCAAAAAAAGCTTCCCATAGGAGGGATATCTTCTGTTCTGTCTATAGAAGGTTACTGTAGTACAAGCGTAAGCTTTCCCAGGAAGCTTCTTAAGAACCTACAGGGTAGAAAAGACATCCTTCCCTCAAAATACTGAATCTCACCAGTGTGACCACTATACCTCTGATGCCTTCTGTTTTCCATCTTGTTTTTCTTACAATGCTGGGACACCAAAATGCAGTAGGATGAAAAGAGTGCCTGCGGCATTATTTACCACAGCTCCCAGGGAAAAGGTCAACACTGTTTCTAGAAAGTTCCTAATTCAAGGATATCTCAGCTCTGCAGAAAAGGAACCTTTGAAATTACCTGTTGGCAGCCATTATTTATGTATTTATTTTTTGCAAGTGCAATCAAACTTTTTCTAAATTCCAGAAATGCTTTGTTTCCAGAAGATTAATATTTAATAATAATAAGCTTTATGTTTCCTAACCCCTCAGTCTTTTCAGAGAGTTAGTGGTCTATCAACAAATGCTTAAATGCAGTAGTGAGGTCCCTATGGTTTATAGAAGCTTTATACTGAATAATTTTGGAAAGGACTTTTTTTTTAATAAGAATTTTTTTTTTTTTTACTTTTCTATTCTGTAATATGCAGCCTGGGGGATGGGAGAAATGCCATTGTCCCACTGAGCACATTTGTGTGTCTACTTTGTGTTCATCAGCCTCAATCGTGTAAGCCTGTTTTATATGGAAGTCACAGGTTCCTGAGCATTCAGTTTTAAAACGAGCAGAATTAGATGGGTCTCCTTCATTGGCCCTTCATGGTTAGGGGAAAGAATGAGCAGATAGCATGGAACTCAATTTGGTTTTCATAGTTGTGCTTGCAGGAGACAACCGACTCCATACTCCATTTAGAAAAGAAAAAAGCTTTCTGTAATGGTTAGTAAAATTTATGTTTTGACCCTTCCCTAAAACTATTTCTCACCTTATTTCCTCTTTTCAGAGCTTTGTGCTGCTCTCCTTCCCCTCTCCTTGACACCTTTCTCACAGGTATTACAATTGGCTTCAGAAATTTCACTGCCTCCCTTTTGTTCAGGTGGTTGGTTTGATAGGTTGTATCTGCGGTTGATTTTTTTTTTTTTTTTTTAGCATCTAAACAATAATGTAACCAAATCAGGGCATTTTTAGTCACATTGTTGACCTCCCCTGGCAGTTTATCCCCCTGTAACACTTGAATGCATTAATATCACTGTCTGTGGCATTTTAATTTAATTAGAGCAGTGGTTATAAACCTCTTGGGAAATCCATTATCTCCCCCCCCCCCAATAATGTTAAAATAAAGCACCTCTGGTTTACATCTGTCTGACAGTTTGCTTTAGAGGTGAATGAGCTGTATGCTGGCACTCCCCCCTTTATTGGGGTCAGATCAAAGAATCCATTGTGACAATAAGGGGTTTCCTTTATTTGGGAAATTGGATGTTAGTCTCCTTAAGGCTCTCTGTTTACAAGTATCCATCTGAGATAGCAGTGTTTAATTTTTCTAATTACCAATAGTTTGCTAATTATGCCACTACAAATGTGATGTCCATAGTTCTATTAATAGAGTAAAAATGAAGACTACATAAGTTACCCTGAGGTTAACAAAAAAGAAAAACAAAAGGCGTTAAATCCGTAGTGTGGAATTCCCAGGTGCAGGTTTTGATCACCTGGGAAAGGGGCCCATCCTTTCTGAGGTGCCCTGAGGGTTCTACTGTATGCTGAGCCCAGGGTGCTCAATGGCTTTTGGCAAATTGATCAAGGTCCTTGTTTTCCAACTACCATCCAGTAGATTCCAACTCATGGCAATCCCACGTGTTTTGGAGTAGAACTGTGCTTCATAGGGTTTTCAATGGCTGATTTTTTGGAAATAGATCCCAGGCCTTTCTTCTGAGGCATCTCTGGGTGTTAACCATCTCCATCATCCAGAGGCTCTACTCAAGACCCTAGAAGCACCATTTTGCTTTTCTCTTCTTGGTCAAGGTAATCTCTTTTGTTATTGATAGGTGTCTTTAAAATTTTGAGGAAGAGCTTCCCAACCTAAGCCTTTGGCAACCTAATATTGACCTTTGGTTGAGTGGAAACCATCATTAGGAATGAGAGGAGTTTGAGGACCGCAATCACTGTTTCTGGCCTTCCTTTTCACTTTGGACCTTCTATCATCAAAGAGAACAGTTGTCTCCATCTGCAGTTATTGGGACATGAGGAATAATTTCAGGGCAGGCATTAAAGTTTGGCTTTTCCATGTAGCAGTAAAGACAGGGAACCACATAAAAGTGTAAACATACTGAAGGGCTACTTCCAAAGAAAGTACAGTGTAATGAAGCTACATCACAATGATACCTGAGCATGTAAAAATATATACATTTTTAAAGATGATACTTGACTCTTTCATCAGTTGGATGGTGGAAGGTTTATCAAGAAATAAAGTAAAATCAGCACTGAGTGCTGGGTTTCTCTTAGCTTGCCCTTGGTGGAGTTGGTGAGGATGGTCTTTCTCTTATGGACTCCTTAGGGAATCTTCTGTATTTCTCCTTTCTTTAATAGAAGGTCATCATATCACAGAAGCCATCCTTCTTTCTTGCATTTGTGCCTTGCCATTTGAATACCCTTTGTCTCTGCAAAGTTTTCTTCACCCAACTATTTCACTTCTGCAAAAAAAAGAAAACAAAACAAAAAAAAACCCAAACAACCCTAACAAACGGAAAGTTATTTCTGGGAATAAAGTTAATGGTAGATAAGCTATCTAGACATAGAATGGGATTAGGAGTTTTTGCACAGGTTGAAGAGTATGGAAGTGCTGTTAAACTAGAAAAACAGACCAAATGTGAAATGCTTAAAAGCCCATCTTACCTTGAAACCCGAAACAATATGTTTATAAGTTTAAAACCAAAACAAAACTCACTGCCATTAAGTCAATTTTGATATATACTAGCCCTATAGGATACACTGATAGTGTAGTGCCTAAGGCACTTGACTGCTATCCAGAAGCCTGGCGGTTCAAACCCACCAGACACTCCTCGGAAGGAAGATGGGGCAATCTACTTCCATAGTGATACTGCCTGGGAAACCCAAGGAGGGGTTGCTATGAGTTGGGTCCAACTCAACAGCACATAACAACAACAACATAGGACACACTAGAACTGCCCCATAGGGTTTCCAAGGCTATACGTTTTTACAGAAGCAGACTGCCTCATCTTTCTCCCAGGGAGAGACTGGTGGGTTTAAACCACTGACCTTTCGGTTAGCAGCTAAATGATTTTACCATTGTACCACCAGAACTCCTCCCTTTGTATGTTTATTAGTGTTTATGTGTGTTTATATGACTTCGACTCTTTTATCCCAAACAAACCCAAACCAAACACCAAAAAGTATAACTCATCCTTAAGTTAGAGTTGCAGACAATATGTGTGATATTTGGTAAAATTAGAAAGCAATGAAGTTGAATGTTTTGCCTATGGGTGACCTTTCTCTATGTTGCTTGATAGAGAAATGAAAGCTAGGATATATGTGTCTGCTCTTAAATAAGGGATTCACCAGGAAACTTTAGGATGTATGTTTAAACAGAATTATTCCAAATGTCCTACTTACTGGTAGTGGAAGCCTCAGGGAAGATACAGCAATTCCATTCAGAAATAACAAAAATATGTATGTATTCATATAAAATTAAAACTTCCTACCACAGCCGCCAAAATTTCCAGGCTTTGATTCCAGAAAGCTTTAATTTGGTTAAAGGGGATGGGGACAGGACTCACCTGCTTCCCTTTGCACATTTTTGATGAGATGTAAAATATTAGAGAACTGTTGTTGTTGTTGTTATGTGCTGTCGAGTCGGCCCCGACTCATAGCGACCCCTCCTTGGGTTTCCGAGGCAGTATCACTATGGAAGTAGGATTGCCCAACCTTCCTTCCGAGGAGTGGCTGGTGGGTTTGAACCGCCAGGCTTCTGGTTAGCAGTCAAGTGCTTTAGCCACTAACTATCTTTCCAAAAAGGAGCCCCGCTGGAACAGTGGTTAAAGCACTCAGCTGCCAACAGAATGGTCAGTGGTTGGAACCTATCAGCCACTCTGCGGGAGAAAGATGTGGCAGTTTGCTTCCATAGAGATAATAGTCTTGGAAACCCTATGGGGCAGTTCTACTCTGTCCTAAAGGATCACTGAGTTGGAATTGACTGCACATCAATACAGTTTTGTATCTTTCTAAAACATAAACACTCCTTTCACTTTATTTTAATCTATGATTTTCTTTTGCTCCTGGTTTTTGCTTTCATAATTCCATCCTACTGATCTTTTCCCCTTAATTTACATCTGTACTTCATGTGTTTCACTTTGCCCAGTTTAACCACAGAAACTAGCAGAAGTTATGTTTATGTATACATTACAGGTTGAACTATTGGTATGTAGATCTGAGATGCACATTGTATTGCTCTTCTGGCTGAACACATTAGTTGGTTCTTGGCCATTATTTGTAATATTTTAACTTAAAACTACTAGTAATCCTTCCCATCCTATCTAGTTTGTTTTAATTGATCTAGCAAACACTGCTTATTTGAATTTAAAGAGTGGGTCTGCAGAAGCACCACCTTCTAAGTTGAATAAGTATCTTCAGTTAAATGTAGGAGTTCCCAGGTGGTGCAAATGGTTAAGGGCGTGGCTGCTGACTGAAAGGTTGGAAGTTCAAATCCACCTAGGGGTGCCTCCGAAGCCCTTCCTGGCTATTGCTTCTGAAAGATCACAGCCATTGAAAACCCTATGAAGCACACTTATATTCCAACACACATGTGTGGTCCCCACAAGTTGGATTCTACTTGATGGCAACTGATTTGGTTTTTGGTTGGTGCCTAAATATAGATAATTCTTTGAAGGAGCTCTGAAATCTTAAGAAGGAAAGGAAAAAGTTGATTCTAAGATGGAGAATGAAGGAACAAGAAAATACTCATTAATGTTCCAGAGAATTCCCAGCTATGAAGGAAAATATATATATATTGGATCTTTTTGGTTGTCCTTGTACAGTGAGATACACAGACAATAGAGAAGTCTTTCTTACTCATAGATTTAGTAACTAAATCTAGAACTTATCTTTAAAGCTACCACTTAGCCCCTATGGCTCACTCTCGTTGTTGTTGTTGTTATGTGCCATCGAGTTGGACTCGACTCATAGCGACCCCGTCCTTGGGTTTCCGAGATAGTATCACTACAGAAGTAGATTGCCCAACCTTCCTTCTGAGGAGTGGCTGGTGGGTTTGAACTGCCAGCCTTCTGGTTAGCAGTCAAGTGCCTTAGGCACTGCACTACCAGAGCTCTTCTTAGGTCTAAGTATATAATTATCCTTTGATTCCAAAAGCCAAACCCAGTGACATCAAGTTGGTGGTATAGTGGTTAAAGCATTCTGCTTCTAACCAAAAGATTAGAGGTTCGAATCCACCAGTTGCTCCATGGAAGAAAGCGGAGGCTGTCTGTTTCCATAAAGATTTACAGCCTTGGAAACCCTATGGGACAGTTCTCTTTCCTATAGGGTCGCTATCATGATACTTTGATTAGAAGCTAGGATCTGCAGAGAAGAAGAGAAACATGGATTTAATTTATTGGCGACGTTATGTGAGTTGGAAAATCTTCATTCGAACAAGCCACAGGGATGCATACTTACTGACCCCGTCCAAAGGAAAGCCCTATTTTAAACCTTTCCAGAGTTACGTTCTAAACCCCAAATACTAGGGATCTGAAGAACTGTGTGGAGCCTCTGGAGAGAGAACAAACCAGATGGCTTTCCCCCATGCTCTAAGGATCTCCATCTCCCTTTTGCTCCCCCAAGCCCCTCGATTTCACAACTCTGTTCCAAGGGTTTCATTGCCTTTTTCCCCTTCCCTCTTCTTGCCCTTATTTTTAACAGCAGGAACGGATTTCATATACACCTCCGGAGAGCCCCTTGCCGAATTACGCTTCCTCTACTCCACTTCATGTTCCAGTGCCTCGAGCGCTCAGGATGGAGGAAGATTCGATCCGCCTGCCAGCGCACCAGCGTGAGTGTCTGCGCTGTGAGGTCACAGTGGGGTAGGGAAAGGACCAACGGATAGATGCGGGAAGGCACAGGGTTGGGGGAGGGGGAGTGCACCTCAAGGCAGAGGGATACGACTTCCCTGCTTTGTGCAGCTTCTTTGGAACCTTTAGCTCCCCACCCCAAAATGTCTTTGAAAAACTTGAGATTCCTGTTCCTTGTTTTGTAATGTATTCCTTTCATCTGTGGCCATGATAAGCTTAAAAAATATATCGGGGAATGGGCAATGTATGTCAGAACCAACTGAATCTCCCAACGGGCAGGGTGGTTTTTTTGGGGGAAGTTTGTTTTCCTAAGTTTATACTTATTTTCCATTAATATTTACTTTGGCTCTAAATTTTGCTCAGTTTCTCAGTTTGGTGTTGAGCTCACTCCCTGCTTTGTTTTTAAGCAGACTGTGCTCCTCCTTTTTTCACAGTCTCTCTGTTTTTCCATGTTGGTTGATTTTCTTTCCTTAGCTTTATATACCTAGAGAAGTCCTTTGTCTTGACCCCCTTTTGCTCCTCTCTCTCTTGCTTCTCATGTACTTGCTTTCCTTCAACAGCTTCAGTCAGTCTGTAGTATTTCTGCCTTTCTCTGTCCCCACCCTTTGCCTCCACCACCGCCTGGGTTTGAAACTGCAACTGGCAACTTGGCAGATGATCAGGACCAACACACCTGTGCTACTGGTGCTAGCCTACAAAGCCACCAACACCTGTCCTCTGTCCTTACCTTTTTATCTTTCTTCTCTGTGCTGCTACCCAACCCAGGTGAAAAAATGTGATGGGAGCCGCTGGGGAGAGTGACTCACCTGATTCCCACCCTGATTATGGTATCCAAGAAAATGCCAGATTCGTTGGCTTGATTCTTGTGTCTGAGGGCACAGTCCAGGTTGTGGAGGACACTGGGCTGGGAGGGGGAGGGTCATCTTGACCCTTCCCTAGTTGTTTTCCAGTGACTTAGATAGTACCGTAGTCATGCTTACCATCTCTTTCTGGCATAATAATGCTCCCCAGATTATTCTCCTCCTCCTGTTCCACCTGTCCTCAGAAGCCACAGTAGGAGACAGATGTGATAATTCAGGAATCAGATGACTGTGGTGGTAGGAGATACTGGGGAAACATCAATGTTCACAGAATTGTTTGATGCTGTGGTCAAGGCATTCCTGCTTCACCTGGGCAGTTCATGTTCCCAAGAATCTACTAGTTTCTTCTCCACAAAGAATTGTTAAAGAAGTGAGTAGGGCTGCAGAAGTGCCACAACATGAGGGCGGGCACAGTTGACACCATGTCCGTTGTAAACCGAAGCATTAAGTTACTAGTGAGACAAACAGGATTGGAAAAGAAACAGCAGCCAGTCAGGTCATAGCAAAATTTCCTCCAGAAGCCCACTAGGTACCAGGATACAGAAATAAGAAAAACAGACAAAACTCTTGTAGAGCTTAAATTCTAGTTGTTGTTAGGTGCTGTGGACTCAGCTCTCACTCGCAGCAACCCTACACACAACAGAGTGAAACAACACCCATTCCTGTGCCATTCTCACAATCCTTGCTGTGTGTGAGTCCATCATTGCAACTGCTATGTCAGTCTATCTCCTTCAGGGTCTTCCCTTTTTCGCGGACCCTCCACTTTACCAACATGATATCCTTCTCCAGGGACTGGTCCCTTCTGACAACATGACCAGAGTATATGAGACGAGGTCTGGCCATTCATGCTTCTAAGGACCATCCCAGCTATACTTCTTCCAAGACACATTTGTTCTTTCTTCTTGCAATCCATGGTATTTTCAGTGTTCTTCACCACCACCATGATTCAAATACATCAGTTCTTCTTCAGTCTTCTTTATTCATTGTTAAATTCTAGTGTTGTTGTTGTTGTTATGTGCCGTCGAGTCGACCCTAACTCATAGCAACCCCTCCTTGGGTTTCCGAGGCAGTATCGCTACGGAAGTAGGATTGCCCAACCTTCCTTCTGAGGAGTGGCTGGTGGGTTTGAACCGCTAGCCTTCTGATTAGCAGTCAAGTGCTTTAGCCACTATGCTACCAGAGCTCCTAAAATTCTAGTAGGGAGATTAAATATAATTGGCAGTGCTTGTCCCTAACAGGCTGAGTTTTCTTTCGTAGCTTTTTATTCCTATATTTTGAGACATCCTCTAAGGAGGCCATAATTCCTGGTTTGCCTCTGGATGCCTTTACATATGTGAGCTTTTTCATCATAGTTTGTTTTGTTTTTTAACTATAGTACTTTTTTCTTTTTCTCATCATAGTCTTTCCATAAGAAATTATTGTAGTAAAAACAAATAAACATATTGAACTGGTAGCCAGGAGACATTAACTCTTAACTAGTTCTGCTGTAAACTAGCTGTTTGATGGTGGGTCAGTCATTAAACTAAGGTTTCCGTCCATACAGTATTGTGGTTGGACAGGAGACTCTTTTAACAGCCCTCTTAAGTTTAAAAGGTTAGGATTCTCATCTAAGACGTCATTTTCCCTGCTCACAACTGTTTTTCTCCATAGTAACACTAAATTTTCTTGACTAGACAGTTTTCTCATTGAGCCATGTCTGTCCTGTTTACCAGTATTGTACCAGATCCTATTCTGTACCTAACATGCAATGATAGTGAACACTTATTGTGGGATTAATAAATGTGCCAGGCCCTGTGTAAAGTCTTGTATATAAATGATTTCTTAAAATTCCTACAACAATACCTATGAGGTAGATATTCTTTTTGCCCCCATGTCATACATAAGGAATTTAGGACTTAGAGAATTTAAATAATTTGTCACGGCAACACAGCTAGTAAGTGGTCTCAGTCTCAGTTCTGTCTGACTCCAGAGCCTTGTCCAGTATACCACTATGTAAGTATGTGATTAGTAAACATTTTTTTTCAGTGGATGGATAGATTCACAGTATCTCTTAGCCATTCTTCACAAATGGTGGCCATAGCAGTGATTTATGGCTGGAATCTGTTCTAACTGATCAATCAGTTATCATTTTTTCCATATCACCCTTGTTTGGCTGGCTGGCTGGATCCCCACATAGGTAATTATCAGATATAGGGCTGTAGCACATTACTGCTGACCTTGGAATATAATCAGTTGTTGGAATGTGAATTCAGGGCAGGGTGAAGATTTTACCTGAAAGCCTACTCTGTGGTCACCTAACTTTAGATATCCCTCCTTGGTAATCTGCACGAGCCCCGAGGTGACATGTTGTTTCAGACATCTGGAATGAATCATCTGAAAGTGGAGGTTCCCAGGCTCTTGCTGTTTGTCCTCAGCTGGGGCTTTCCGAACGTAGCCGAGCTGCCCTCCTCTCTCTCCTGTTCCAGGGCTTGGTTGCTCATCATACTGCTTGAGAAGCATCTCCTGGAGCTCCTACGATGGTTGAGGCTTTGCCACATACTTGAAGAAGCATCTCAGCTGGGTTTCCAACCCTAAAAGAAAATAAATATTCTAACAAGGGAATTGGGTTATTGCTGTTTTAATCTGGGATTCCAGACAGTTCCCAGTGGAATGCTCATGGAAAGTACGGGGAAGAATCTGAGAGCCAGCACAGCAGCAGGACATTTATGGTATTGCTAGGTTGAGAGCATTTTTAGCTGCTTGTTTTAGAGAGATACTCACCAGACTGGTCTATCTCAGGGTGGCTTCTTTTCACCAGTTATCCTCAATGATTTCCAGATAAACATTTCAAGTCTTCCCGTTTCGCCTCCTTTCTTAAAGTCTATTCTTTCCTGGGTAGGAGGTACCCGTTGTGGTCGAGCCAATTCAGACTCATAGCGACCCTGTAAGGACAGACTAGAACTGTTCCATAGCGTTTCAAGGCTGTGGTCTTTACAGAAGCAGGCTGCTACGTGTTTCTTCCACAAGCCAAGTGCTTAACCACTGCGCCACCAGGGCTCCTTCCGGGAATAGGGGAGAGGGGGTGGATTATAGCATTGAAGATTCTCATACCAAGGGTTTGTGGTAGTTTTGTTCTGCAGACTCACTGATACACCCAAACTGAAGACACAGTGTGACAAATTAGCAAGCTATTGAGAAGTAGAAAGTGATACCTTTTCCTTTTGTTTGCCTGTGACTAAAGCAAAGTGATAAATGGAACAAAGTGTTAAGTGGTGATTAGGGAGGACTTGAAAGACTGGGAGGACAGTCTGGGCCTAGGAAAGGAGAGAGCTAAGGGGAGAAGGGCCAGCCCACTACCAGCCTGTTCTGACTCACATGCTACCCAAGTTTGCAGAACAGTGTCCTGCAGGAGAGCAAACAGGAGTATGGGAGTATGTTTATTGAGAGGATAGAAAGGGCTTCTTTTCTTTTTATTTCTCCTTCCATAAAGGATACTGATTTTTTATTATTATTTTAAGTTTGAGGTTATAGAAGGCCTGAAATGCAACAATTATGACAGATTGGTTAAACAAACAAACATGTACTTTTCGTTAAAGAGAATATAATCCTTTCATGATACCTTAAACACTTAAAGGACCAAGTGGGCCCCCAAGAGTGCTGGTGCAGATCAAGCTCTGAAGGGCTGCTGCTTGGACCAAGGATGCCCTTTTCCATTTCTCACTAGGGGACAAGCCTCGGTGTGAAGGAGAGACTTTTCCTAATTTGTGTGCCCAAAGGCCACTTTTTTCTGAATTCAGGAGGTAGTTAAGGCCGAGGGGGACAGTTTTTCTAATTTGTACAAAGGCACCTCATGGTACCTGTTTATTTGCAGAGAGCTGTGTGGTGTTCCCAGCAGCCCATGATGTAATGCTCAGCCACAAACAGTGATTTCAGGCTCAGCCATGCAATAATAAGTATATTTCAGATTCATTAGACACAACTTAAATAAATATTGGAACCTAGAACTCATTCATCATATCTAATAGGGTTATTGTTAATCATGTTTCGGCTTAAGAAGTAGCCATAGTGGCCACTCAGAGTTTTCTAGAGTCGGAATACCAGAAGTAGTCCCTTGGCTCTACTTCCTTTCCTTGTGAATCTTTGAAAATTCTTACATTACTACTACTGCTTGTGTGTGTTTAGTAACTTGATTTAATGCCACCCTTTGGCTATGTTACCTTGCTCCTCACCCACTTGGCTATTTTGCATACTCAGCAGAGTAACTGAGTTTAACACAATCACATGACCAGCAAAGCTGTATTAGAAGAGGATGGGAAAAAAGGGACTCAGTGTCTGTCTTTTGCTAATTGGCTGGAGCAACAATTTTATATACATTTCAAGTTATTTTGGTTCCCAAAGGAAGAAACAAAAATGAGAGTTAAATATCATAGTTAATGTTTCATATTGGTATAATTGGTAGTGTGTTCATGTATATTATGTCATTTAATCATGCAACAGTCTTTGAAGTAGGTGTTAACTAATTCTGTTTGATTGGTGAGATGACTGTGGCTTAGGCAGGATTATCCAGGTTCGCATGATATGAGGAGGGTCTAATTCTTTTGCACTTAACACATCACCATTTGGCTTTCTTAGGAGCTCTGGTAGCATAGTGGCTAAAGCACTTGACTGCTAACCAGAAGGCTGGTGGTTCAAACCCACCAGCCACTCCTTGGAAGGAAGGTTGGGCAATCCTACTTCCGTAGTGATACTGCCTTGGAAACCCAAGGAGGGGTCGCTATGAGTCGGGGGCTGACTTGACGGCACATAACAACAACAGGAGGGAAAAAAAATGGCAGAATTTTGTGTAGGACTTGAAACTAGCAGCCTTAGAGGACCTGCTGACTATTGGGGTCTGAGCAAACATGGATACAGAGCCTGGTAGTAAATATGACTTCAGGAATGTCATTTGACTGCTGATTTGTGTGAACCTCCAGCAGGCTGGCTTCCTCCTGTCAGTAGAATGAGAGAGAAAGGGTCAGGAATGTGAACCTGTTACTATGGACAGTTCATTCTGGTTTTGCTCACTCCCATCTGCTGCTCCTCCCTCTTTACTCTCTCATGAGCTCAGGTTGACGTTCAGTTTATCTCTGCAACCACAAAGGCAAAACTGGTTGTAAAGGCCTCAGAGGCCAGCTCTGGGAGTGTCCCTCACCCTAGCACCCACAATTTCTGGTATTTCACTAGGGATTACCTCCTGGGAGCAGGGTCCCATTTCTTTTTGAAGTTCCCAAAGGAGAAAGCATGCTGACAGAAAGGGCTTGGTGGAGGGATGGACACAGGGAAGAGGTAACTATCAGGAGGAAGTATGAGGGGAGATGTTGCATTGTGGTAAATTGTGGTCAATGTCATAAGACAAAGTGTATGTGAACTGCTGTATGGAAAGTGAATTTGCTCTGTAAATTTTCACCCAAATCACAATTTTAAAAAAATTATTAAAAAAACCCCAAAAACCAGAAAGGGCTTGGGTCAGACAAACCTGAGTGGGCTTGAATTCCAGGGCTGTCTCTATATCAGAATTTGGAATAGTACCTAGTGATGAGGGTAAGGATTGGAGCTGATTTCTGTATAAAACCTAACACAGTGATAGTGTGTGGCTCATGGGGGCCAAGTATTTGCAGTTTTCAGGGCTTGTAAGTAGCCTATTTTGAAGGTGGCATTCCCATTTTCAAAGCATATTTTGGCCAAGAGAAGCATGTAAGTCCTTGTTTGTCTGTTTACTTAGAGAAAGGGCCTAGATAGTATTACATAGTATTGAGACTGATTTTCCTGTTACAGTAGAAATAAGCTTTGTTCTGTAACCACTCTTCATGATTTCTGGAAACTCAGTTCTGTTCTAGGGCAGTCCACCCAAGGCCTTTTATTTAGCTACATAAATAGCCATGCCACATTTGTGCCTCAGCCTAGAACTTGTTATTCACTAGTCTTGCACAAATCTGTAAGTCTCCTTCCTCAGCTGCCCCCCACCCCTTCTTCTAACACTTATCAAATCTTCCCTTGTCCTTTCCCTTTATCAGTGTTCCAAAAATGGCCTCTCTACACACAGCTGCCTGTGACGTGCGGTGACATCACCAACAGAGTTGAAGCAAGGACATGGGGAAGAATATTTCATTCTCAGTCTCTTGACAAAGCAATAATTACTTCTGACAAAGTTGGCCAGCCATTAACATTTTGTACTTTCTTCCCTCTTAAGCCTTCTTTCAGGTGCCTTCACTTTTCTTTACATTCGAATGTTTGAAGGATTTCTGTTTCACCAGCAGCACATGTGGCTATACAAGGGCCCTGGTTAACAGCTTCAAACAGCTTGAAGAGAAAAAAACAGCCCAGAACAGAACAGCCAGGATACTTTGGAAGGGAAATTTCCTTTTTGGGTTTGCTCTCTGAAAGAATTTCCAATGCAGGCAGACGTTAATTCCTAGCTGCATGCTTCCTGATAAGGAAGCAGCTTCAATAAATGCAGCTATTTATAGATGTCTTTAAAAATATATATATATAACCAAAGGTTTATTGCCCTTTCCTTTCACTTCACATCTCATGCCGTGAACTCCGAGTACATTTAAGGCAGTTCCTCCGGCATAAGCTCTGACAGAGTGGCTCTGATCTTGGGGAGATAGTGAGGGGAGGGGAGGAAGAAGAATGGCATAGCTGTCTCTTTAGTTCTATCGGCTCTCTCTTTGCTTGGAATTCTGAAATAGACCTTGGGAAGCTATTGACAGTTGGTTGTCCCTGATTGGTGCTGTGGGTTATTTATGTGAGCCCAGAGATGCCCAGCTATATTCTAGATCCAACATTGACTGTTTATGATGGGCTGAGAAGAGAAGGACTGAGGGAGTTAAGGTACTTGGGTAGGTACTTAAAAGGTAAAACAAAAGGTTGGAGGTTTGAGTCCACCTAGAAGCATCTTGGAAGAAAGGCGTGGTGATGTACCTTCAAAAGGTCAAAGTCATGAGAATCCAATGGAGGGAGCACAATTCTACTCTGACATACTTGGAGTCACCATGAGTTGGTAGGATAAAAAATCAGTATGCTGTTGGTTTGACCTATACTTTCCTAAGTTACTCCCCACCTCCTCTTCATTATCAGAAAGCATTGATTGAGCTGACTATTTAAAAATACCATAAAATTTCCATTCTTAAATAATGGATATTTTCTTCCATTTTGCCTGAGTGAGGCCTCATCAGTAACTCAGACTCCTGGAGTTTCTGGCTGGAATGACAGTGAAAACTTCCTTCTTATGCTTTTCCAGAGGTAAATGTTAGCACGGACCTTCGAGTATTACTGATTTCACTGTTGGCATAGGTGGATTTTGATTCTCAGTTCCTATACCATGTATGAGTATTTTGGGGTTCTTTTCTCTTGGTCTTTTCTGAGTATAAGGGTAGAATGGGATTTGAGAGACTTAAAGTTTTCCTGACTCTAGCCACAAGCTAACTGTAAATTCCCAAGTATAATGAGTCACTCTGCCTCTGTATTTATTGCTTCGTCTTGGGTAGGTGGATTAAACTCCATTCTTTTGAAATTCATGTCTATTTCTGCTACTTTAAATCATGCATACAAATAACTCTCAAGTGGTGCTCAAAGATGCCAGTAATAGAGATGTATATTGCTCATATAGATAATGAATAGAGTTGTAGGTGTGTGGTTGATGCAGATTGGAGCCTAGAAGGAAAAGTCCACCCATGCAGGGCTGGATAGGGAACATGTTTACTTTTAGGCTGTGGGCATTAACTAATGTTCACTAAGGAGAATGAAGATTTATAAAGAGAAATATAGCACACTTTTTTTTTTTTTTTTAAATTGTGGTAAACATGTTTTTGTTGTTGTTGTTGTTGTGTGCCGTCGAGTCGGCCCTGACTCATAGCGCCCCCTCCTTGGGTTTCTGAGGCAGTATCGCTACGGAAGTAGATTGCCCAACCTTCCTTCCGAGGAGTGGCTGGTGGGTTTGAACCGCCAGCCTTCTGGTTAACATATATGTAATAAAACATTTTGCAATTCAATGATTATATATATATATATAATTTGGTAACTGTATAACCATTACTAGGAGCTCTGGTAGCATAGTGTCTAAGGCACTTAACTGCTAACCAGAAGGCTGGTGGTTCAAACCCACCAGCCACTCCTTGGAAGGAAGGTTGGGCAATCTACTTCCGTAGTGATACTGCCTCGGAAACCCAAGGAGGGGTCACTATGAGTCGGGTCTGACTCTATGGCATATAACAACAACAACAACATAACCATTACTACTGTCCTTTTCCAAATTATTCCACCACAATTAACAGAAAACTCAGTGGTTCCTAAACAGTGATTCTCCCTTTTCCCTGCCTCCCACCCCTAATAACCACTAGTAAGCTTTGTTCTCTACATTTACCTATTTCATATAAGTGGGATCTATATAAGTATTGCCTGTTCATGAGTGACTGACTTATTTCACTCTGCATAATTTTTTCAAGATTCACCCATGTTGTAGCATGTATCAGTATTTCATTTATCTTTATGGCTGAGATATGTATAGGGGAGCTTTAGTGGCATAGTGCCTGAGGCATTTGACTCCTAACCACAAGGCTGGCAGTTCAAACCCACCAACCACTCCTCACAAGAAAGACTGGGCAATCTACTTTCATAGAGATAGGTACTACCTCAAAAACTCAAGGAGGGATTGCCGTGAGTTGGAATTGACACACACACACATACATACATACACACACACATATGTAATGCAAAAAAAAACACAACCACTACTGTGGAGTCGGATCCGACTCATAGCGCCCCCTCCTTGGGTTTCTGAGGCAGTATCGCTACGGAAGTAGATTGCCCAACCTTCCTTCCGAGGAGTGGCTGGTGGGTTTGAACCACCAGACTTCTGGTTAGCAGTCAAGTGCCTTAGGTATTATGCTACCAGAGCTCCCTCAAACATGTTATTGTTCACTGATTCCAGAGGAGAAGTACAAGGGATATTAGCAGTGGCACATTATCTAGAAATGCTAAGTATCATGGTCACTCACTTGATTTCAAGTGCTCAACATCAGATTTTAGTGCAGATGGTCATATTTCAATGATACAAGAAATTGTAGTAAATTTCAGCTATAATTTTTTTTTTTTTGAGGATGCCCTCCTGCAAGGAAATATGGAAATGCAGTGCCTGACTCCATTGGATCCTTCTCTACACTGCCGAAGCTTGAGATCAGGTTAATGCTTTTATGAGATGGGAACTGAAACCAGTTCCTAAGGCTTTTTGGTCTCCTGAAGACACCTCCCTTGGCCACTCCATCCTTAATGCTAGTTCCCAGAACCTAGCAGCTAAATCGCAAGCTGCTCTCCTGATCTTAAAGCCGCCTTCTGACCTGAGAGTTCCCAATGAGCTGGCCTTTTGCCTTCTGCATTACACCCAGGTATAGCTTCTGGTAACAACCTACTTGACCCCAAACTGTGTGAGGTGTGGGAATCCCTTCCATGATTTGAGGCATGTTTGCCTTTCCTGTCACGTACAAAAACTATAATCTGCACTTTTTTCCCCTCCCCAGGTACCATCCACTGGGCTTCTGGCTTCCCAGAGCCAGCTAATCTGCATGGGTAGGCCACCCTCTCCTCCTGCAGCAGGCCCCATAGCACATGCACAATTAATATTGCATTAATTAATTACAGGGAGTGGGGGAAGCACAGTTGGCAAGAGGATGAAGGCTTTCAGCTTCTAAAGTGAAAGCTTTGATGCTGAGCTTTAAAGTACATTTCCATCCGCCTCAGCCAGCAGAGAGAATCCGTGACACTTACACCATCCCCTGGGTATGAAAACTCACACCCAAGAAACTTTCTAAATAGAGACCCTGCTCTAGTTAGTAGAATCGTCTATTCGGTGTCACAGACTGTGAAAAGGGGGTGTTGGATTATGGAAGAAAGAATTACCTAAAGCGGCAAAGCTGATGAGGGGTTTTATTTTGTCCTCTTAAATAGTTCTTGGGTCACCAACATCAGGAGTTCTTCGTAGAGAAAGAAGTATGAGCAAGTGACTCGGTGCCAACCTTCTTGAGGAAATGAAATGATTCTCCTTCCTCCTTATATGCCTTACTTCAGAAAGTAGCCATAAGGCAATACAGTCCCCAAACCTGTTGTTTTGAGGACTTGGAGGCTAATGTCATCTTGGCATATTTTACTACTAGATTTGAACAAAGTGGAGGAGAAAATGCTGTACTTTCTTTATCATTCTGATTTCTTCCACACAGTCGTTCTTGTGGTTCTGACTCCCACACTTAGACTTTTCACTTCTCGTGTGAGGTGGTAATGAAGCTGCCTTTCAAAATCCCCTTCGTGGACAGATTGGTTTTGTTCCCCTGTTTACAACTCTGTCAAACATTTGTGTGGGGCTCTTGCTGACTTTAAACTTAGCTAGGAATCAAATATTCACCCAGATAATTGAAGTTTTATTTTAAAAGATTTTTAGGAACACAGAAGTTGAAATCCTCTGAGAGATTGTCCTTGAGACTCTTGAGTTTAAAAATGCCCTTTTAAATTGTATTTTAATTCCCTGATCAAGAGCTGAAAGGACCTTCCAACCAAAACCAAACTCACTGCCGCCAAGTCAGTCCCCCCTCATAGCAATTCTCACTGGGTTTCCGAGGCTGTAGATCTTTATGGAAGCAGACCGCCTCATCTTTCTTCCACAGAGTGACTGATGGATTTGAACCACTGACCTTTTGGTGAGCAGTCAAATGCCTTAACCACTACACCTCCAGAGCTCCTGAAAGGAATTCAGAGACCCTTAAAAATTGAAAAAAGATGTAAAATTTGTTTTTATCAAATAAGTGTTTTTTTGTTTTTAATTGTAGGCAAAGTTTTTTCTTTGAATGACATTACATGGAAGTATGTGTGTATATGTGGGAGAGAGAGAGAAAGGGGGAGAGAGAGAGAGAGAGAGAAAGAGAGCGCAAATGTGAGAATGTACTTTGGTTTGGATTGTCCCACAGCAATTGCTCTAAATGTCTGCTTCACAAAGCTGTTTTGATGATTCCTACCACCCAAAGTGATTCAGGGAAAAAACTTAAAGAAATACAACTGGGTATTGTAGCATTGATATTGTATATCCAGCTGTGTAGCAATTTCATGTCTGGTACTTCTTTGTCTGTTTAAGGAGTATTGAGATTCAGAAAGCGAATAGCTTCTAAACTTTCATTGTCCAGCTAGTACTCCTTTGGGCCTCAGGACAGAGGGCTTATAGTGATCTGTGAACAAGGTCAATGTTGTATTTAGGCAGCATACATTGTCGCCCAGTTGCCATGATTAAAGAGTGCACTGAACTTAAATATCTCCCCAGAGGAACTACCATGGTGCCTAAAATTCCATCATTAAGATACATTCTTTTTGGATCAGGCATTGTTTCCACCAAGCACCACTTTTAAAAGCAAATAGCTGGGATAGAGATACTTTAAGTCTGTGATATCTGATTGAAAATTGGTTTATCACTTCTTTTGAATCTTTTGAAATACAAGGACCTTAGACAGAAATGGAGGGTCAGAGATGGTTCATAGAGTGGGAAATAAAGTCCATAATTTGGCATAGGGTTGGAGACAGGTATCAGGCTAGATGGAAAATCTGTGCTCCTTGACAGACAAAATGTTGGGATGCTGAACCTCTGAGCTCAGGATGAGCAATCTGCTACTTACTGTGCGTGGCTATAGACCTCAAGACATCCCTAGGATCAGTCTGGTTGGAACAAAGTTGAACCCTTCCAGGACAAGGCCATCTTGAAACTGTGCAAATCATCTACATTTCTTTGAGAGTAGTGAATATTGGGATGTAAATATGAACTCTTAAGTCTTTAAACCGTTCTTACCAAAATGTAGCCATTTTTATTGAGTGACTAAATTCTATCATAATTCTAAGACCATGCAGGTGTATAAGGGGACGTGTTACTCCAAGTCCTGAGCTGAAATAGAAAAATCTTGACCCTTGGAAAACTTTAAGAAGCTAGTCAGAGATGGGTGGCTTATATATGTGTTGAGGGGTGAACATGTAGAATTTGAGAGAAAGATTCTTCATAGCTCTGCCTATGTATTAACAACTTATATTGATTGAGTGCAACAGTAGGCAGTTTTTACATGCATTATATCATTTAATACTCACAACAATCCTGTGAACTGAGTATTATTATTCTCTCTTTACTAATGAAAAATGAGGCTTAAGCAGGTTAAGGACCTTGGCCAAAGTCATAGAGGTGGTAAGTAGTAGAGTAGATAGGCCAGGATCTTTCTACTCCACAACTTCCCCCCAAGCATAAGCCAAAGACCTTTTCCTTGAATCATTCTTGTTAAGAACATACAGAACAGCATTGGACCCCTTTGAGATCTAGCTGTGGTTAAAATCTCATAAATTTTAGAAAAATAAAATAACCCACAAAATAAAATTTTAAAGCCACCCCACAAAAAACACCTACCGCAACCTAAAACCTCAGGGTTAATATATTCAGATTTCATTGAACTATATGATTCACTCTGGTCCTTTAAATATTGCTCTGTTTCCTGGTAAATAATATCCCTTTCAAGGGACTGGCACATGAATAATGTCATAAGAGCAGATCCTGTCACCCTGCCATTCTACTGCAAATATAATTGCAGGGTGAAAATCCTGGGTCATCTTAGTTCCTTATCTATCTGTGTCTCTTCTTGTCCCACTGCTTGATATGTGCAGTTTCATGTTCAATATCACTCCCTCTTTTTGTGCTTTAGGTCTCTATGTTGTTTCCTTTTCACAACTTTTATATATATATTTTAATGAAGTGTTTTCAAATGAAGAACTAAAACTTAACTGAGTCTGGTAGTTTCCTACTAATGCCACTTGCTAAGAAGCTTCATAAAATACTATATATTCACTTCAGCACAGCTGCTCTGAGCTCTCACCCACTTAGTCATTCACAATATGTTTGAGAAATTAATTTTTATAAGACTATGGTTTGAGATATTTCCTCTCTCCATCTCTTACATAAAACCCTCACTGGGAAAGTTTGTGTGGAAAAAACCCACCACCCTAGATCAGAGGTTATTTGGCAATATATGTGCTTTAGACAGTGGTGTCACTGGGGGTGGGGTGTTGCAGGGAGTGCAGACCACACTAGGTGACACTGGTCAGAGGGGGTGACACCAAAATGGCTGTCTATAAGACTTTTGTGCAATGTGTCAGCAGAGATTTATTATTACTATTTGTAAAAACATCCCTGTAGTTAAGTTACAACCGCAAAAACATTTTTCGTTAAGCCCAGATTTTATGTGTCAATATACCTACAAGGCTAAACCTCTATGCTAATGTACTTTTTGAACCTTTTGAAGTACTCTGGTCAGAGCTGTCATTACCCAATTACAGTGATTCTTTGAATCACATGGTTTTGCCCGCATGTGCTACAAGCAAGTACTGTTGTTTTCATTACTGCTGGTGTGTTTATAGGTGCTGATTTTGTCAAATTTTCTGGTGTTTCAGCTACAATATTGTGATAAGTAGTATTTGTGAATCCATATCAATAACTTTTTTGAAAATGAAGTAATAAAGAAAAAGAAGGAAGAAAATTTTTTAAAAAAGGCTTCTGCTTAGTTACTAATAATGTAATTAGTAATGTATTTCAGTGTAGATTTTACAAAACAGTTTTGTTGCTAGTATTCATATAATCTCGGAAACCCAAGGAGAGGTCGCTATGAGTCAGGTCCAACTCGACAGCATATAACAACAACAACAACATAACAACATTCATATAATCTAAGAAATGCCATATTTAAGCAATTTACAACTGTATTTATCACATATTATTCTATGATTAAAATTAATGATAAGCATTATTAAGGCTTGTATGTTGTTTAGTATGGGAGGAGGTCTGTGAGGGTAGGAGTGACACCAAGAGTTGCCACACTGGGTGACACCACCCCTAGTGACACCACTGGCTTAAAAAAACCAAGAAACCAAACTCACCACCGTTGAGTCAATCTCAACTCATAGCGACCCCTCCTTGGATTTCCGAGGCAGTACCTCTACAGAAGTAGATTGCTCAGTCTTCCTTCTGAAGCATAGCTGGTGAGTTTGAATCTCCAACCTTCTGGTTAGCATTCAGATGCCTTAGGCATTGTTGTTACTTGCCATTGAGTCAGACCCGACTCACAGCGACCCCTCCTTGGGTTTCCAAGGCAGTATCACTATGGAAGTAGATTGCCCAACCTTCCTTCCGAGGAGTGGCTGGTGGGTTTGAACCACCAGCCTTCTGGTTAGCAGTCAAGTGCCTTAGGCACTATGCTGCCAGATTTTCTTCATTAGAAATACTATAGTCTTTCTACCAGCAACCTCAAGTTCATGTGTGAGACCAAGGGGGAAACAAGAGTAGGTGCTTCGTGTAGAAGTGCCATGTGTATGTGATGACTGTAGGGGGTGTGTCTGTGAGTATGTGATATATATATATATGTGTGTGTATGGATATGTACATTTCTTCATGGAAGCTAGACATTGATTCCCTTTTGGAGAGATAAAACTCTTGGTCTTACACAGTACTTGAGGGAGGGCAAGGGCACAGGAGAATGAAGAGGAGGGAGGAAGGGGTGAATCAGGGCCAGTTTCAGTGGGATCTTTCTCCCACCCCTCCTTGTGAAAGCTGAACTATTTATCCCAGCATCGCAGCGGCAGCAGCAGCCGAAAGCCAGGGGTGTTTTCAGGACTCAGCTGCCAAAGTTGCTTGAAACAGCTCTGCTCAAAGGCATATGCTAGGCTCACTTCTGAGGGAAATTTCCTTTTTGGGGAAGTTGAAGCAAAGGAATTTCCTGTGTGGGCAGACAGAGCTTCCTGACTTGAAGGCTTCTTGGAAGGGAAACAGTTTCATAATGAAATGACAAATTAAAGACATACCAGCCGGGTTCACTTCAAAACAGCTATTGAGATTGCAGGCAATGCCCTATTATACTTCCTCACAGAGCAAAAATAAATCCCATCCTGACAGGTTTCTGTATTCTGGATTATATCCGTTCCCCCCCGCACCTTCCTTCACAGCCTTCTTCATTCTCCCTTCCTCCCACCCCCGCCATTAGCCGCCACCATCTCTATCTTTAACAGCTCTCAGGAGCAGCAAGCAAGGAGATTGGGAGCTTTTTTCTTGCTACCTTTCTTTCTGACTTCACCCATCCTTGACCTATACGAGGCCTAATAGGTTGTGTTGCAACCTCATGCTGCCAGGACTCACAAAAATGACTTGCTTTCCTTCCCCCTTTGACACAAAGCAATGATTGACGATATCTTCAGCAATGGGGAAAAATATGCAGCTATTTCTTCCATTGGCCTTTAAAATCTTGCAAGCAGTAAATGCAAGTGTTAACTCTGGTCTAGGAAGCCGAGTCTTAAGTCTTTGCTTTGTTGAAGGAAAGCTATGCTGGGCAGACAATGTTCTTGGACCTGAATATATCTTTCTTTACAGTTCAGCCAGCCTGCATGTTTTTGAACACTGACGTGAAGATACCTTACGAATTAATTCTTTTTTTTTTTAATGTCACAAACTAGAAGAAAGAGTGATGGCATTATCCTTTGGAGGAGTATTTGAGAGCAACCAATATTAATGTGTAATAATCATATTCTATCGCCAAGCTAATGAAAGAGAAAAGACACAGGTTTCAGAATCAGATTTCTAAGTTCATGTGCTAGCTCCAGCAATCTACAACTACTAGTATAACCATGATGAAGTCACCTAACATCTTGGCCTCAGTGTCCTAATACCTAAAATGGGTATACTGCTGTTCTTCACATTGTTGGGAAGAAATTAGGTTATGATTTCAAAAGCACTTTGTAAACTGTTAACAAAGCCTTTGCCAAATTGCATTTGTTATTTAGCTACTATTGGGATTTTTGGGGATTGAAATATAATAATAGGTTGAGACAGTAGAATTATAAAATTTGAAGATCAATTTAGCAAATGTTTATTAGAGGTTTTTCAATTTTTTTTAACTTGTTATTATGATTTGGCTGAAAGTTTACAGAGCAAATTAGTTTTCCATTCAACAATTCATACACATTTTATTTTGTAACATTTATTGCAATCCCCACAGTGTAACAGCACTCTTCTTACATCCCCCCTGTGTATAGCATTTCCATTTGTCCTTCTTTCCTATCCATTCCTGCATTCTAAGCTTTATCCCTGGGCAGATGCTGCCCTTTTGATCTCGAATGGTTGATTGTTCTAATGACTGCAT
>NW_006922075.1:1537260-1537800 GCF_000298275.1 Orycteropus afer afer | reverse complement strand
TCTGATAAGTCAGCTGTAACAATTTGTATTTTAGGGTTTTTGAGTGAATGCTGACTTGGAAATATCTGGGATCATGGTCTGAACATAGCAGTTTCTTTAAAAGAATTTATCTTAACGCTTTTATTTATCTTCTCCCAGCTGTTTCAGGAGACACTCAGATATTTCCAAACGGCTGTTCATTTAAGCTCCTCCCATCATGGACATCCTCATCAAATAGGCTTCCAAGATAGGGGCTACAGTTCTGAGCGGTCTTGCTGATTCGATTACATGCTGATACATGATTTTAGGACTGCTCCGTTTTTGTTCCTCTGATTCTCCATTTATATTAATTTATTATATTAATAAAGGACTATTACTAATATTAATAAAGGTCTATTACTAATTTTGCCTCAAGACAGTCCTAAAAGTTCTCATATTTGAGTTGAGAAAACCAGGGTTCCAGAAAAACTAGATACCATGTGTGCACTCACACTACAAGGTGGGGAAAACCCAAGTGTTGGATAAAACAGCTGACATTTATTGGGTGTGTACTCTATGTTC
>NW_006922075.1:1526366-1536435 GCF_000298275.1 Orycteropus afer afer | reverse complement strand
GGAAGGTTGGGCAATCCTACTTCTGTAGTGATACTGCCTCAGAAACCCAAGGAGGGGTCTCTATGAGTCGGGTTTGACTCGATGGCACATAACAACAACAACAACAAATTGAGCTTCTACTGTTCATGACACACAACAACAACTTTATAGGAAGTAAAATAGGCAAAATTCACAAAAAAGTGATATAACTTACCACAGAATATACATTTCTTCTTAATTCTGTGTTTGACTCTCTACTTTCCTCTATACAAGTTAACTTCTAGTATATGCTCTATTGTTTAAGCCAAGATACCATAATTTTTCATTTATTTGACTATAGCATATATAGCTCTGGAATTAATGTATCCTTTTTATTCTCATTTTTAATCTCATTTTTTCTTCCCAGAATGTAGACTTTCAAAACTATTTTCCTTAAAGGTCAAGATATCATTGTAATTTATTTATATTTAAAATACAGATAGCATCCAGGAAAAAAGCTGAGAGAAAATATGATTTTTTGGTAATCTAATTAAGGCAACATTTCATTATGCTATACAAAAGGTCTCCATGAGTTGGAGCCAACTCGACAGTAACTAACAGCAAAGAAAGTGTAGGAGACTGAGAGCTAGGCATTCTTTGGTATATGTAGCAAAACATTATGTAGGTATCTTTTCAAGTTCATAATAAAGTGGAGAAATGGTTGTCATTTCTCCTGTAGAGAAATTTAATCTCTCACTAGCCTCTAGTAGCCAATGACATCTTTTGGGGTGGTGTGTGTGGAGGGGAATCCTACTCTCTATTCCCCATTTGAACTTAAGGTGAAAAAAAAAACCAGAAAATACTGTTGGAATTTTATGACCAAATCTACACTTTAATATGCTTCTTTGCTCCTCTGTTGAGGAAATAAGGGAAAGTGGAAGAGGTTGATTGATTGATTATTATTATATTGGAAGTGACAAGGAGGACTAAGAATAAGAGTTGTCTTAAGAACTGATGTGCATTCTCCTGCACACCACTGTTGTGGTTACTTGGGTGTTCTTACCCTGGTGGTCTCTCAGGCAGGGAGAATACATTTGGAGGAGGATCGTATTAACAGAGGAGTTGCAGATGCTGAAGAGGTGCTAAGGGGAACAAGATGACTGACAGGTCAATGAAATTAATATCATTTCCTTTCAAATTAAAATGAAAGGAAGTTATTAATTAATAAGCTTGAGTTATATCTTTTTAATATTCCATGTACTTCACACAGAGGTGCTGAAGGTCAGCAAGCAGCAAAGAGAAAAAGGAGTATACGCCAGTGGGCTTAGAGAGCCCCAAGTTGACCACTAGGCCTTGAATGTTGGGAGCTGACAGTATCTTACCATGTGCCTAACAATTTCCCTGCATTATCGAGACACCAGGTGACTGAGGCAGTAGCCCAAGTTTAATGCTGAGTATGCAGAGAAAGGAAGTCCTGCTTCCTTTGTCTACCTCACACTTGTACCCTACAGTTACCCCTATCCATCTTGAAAAAAAAAAAAACGGAGAACTTTATGTCTCTTTGTGGTACATAAGCCTGAAGCCTGAAGGATTAAACATAAACATGGTGGTTCCAGCTTTCCTTCCATGATTCCTGGGAATTCCTAGCAAAGAGGGTCCTATCTAGCCTCTTGATGATAGATTTACTTTATCAGCGCATCGCCCCTCTGCCTTAACCCTTCATTCTATCCTCCAAAACCTTAAGATTTAGAAGAAATTAAAGCAGACCACTTTCTGGAAAGGTATCAAGGACCCATATCTGAATGTAGCATCTTTTGACACCAGAAAAAGAAAGTCTATTTGATTCCTATGAATAAAGAGTAAGGAATGGCAGTGTTGCACCCTCAGGGATGATTCTGTGGATTTGCATAAAATCCAGAGTGATTCTAACGTCCTTTAACTGATGGCCAACATCAAGTCTATTTGTGTCTCTCATTAGATACTGATTGTGACTGTATTGCCATTGACCTGGCATGTTTAGAATTCTTGTTTCTGAAAACATAATGAGACTTTGTAGAAGATTTAACACCTAGTAATGCTTTAACATTTCACAGCTCCCAGTAGTGAGCCAGACAATGTGTAAACATGTGTTGAGGATGATCAATAAGTGTTAGGCAGTAATTCCAATGTTGTTCCTCCCCCCACATTTTACTTTTGGTTCTTTGTCAAGTAAGATAGTAACTGAGTCTGTAACCCTAACCTGGGGAGAAACTGCTGTATGTGAACTTTATTGTTTTAAGATCTTGAGACACCTTTTCCTTACCTCCCTCCATATCTGAATATTCACACTTTTAATGATATTTAAAAGCCAAACTCCAAACAATTTAGAACTAAATCCCAGCAGAGAAGAACTTTAAACTGGGTGGGAATGGGGGCAGAGCAGCCCTTCTGGGACTCAGAATGAGATACTTGTGTATCTGGACTGGTGGCGGATTTGTATGTTACCAGAGTGATGTCCATGGCAACAGATCAACATGGCGCCAATGACAGCTCTACACTCGGAGCTTTAGGTTCCCATGAGAAAGTGGATTCTCACAGTAAATCAAGAGGAAGAAGTCAAGAAATATGGATGCATGACTCCCTTCCTTGTAGAGTTTTGGCCATGAAGTTTCAGTTCATGTAGCCAATGTCCTATTTAACCATTTGGGTTCCTCTGAATAAACCAGGACTCTTCATAGAATCAAGTGCCCTTTCAAGTCTCAACTAAAGTCATATAGTGTATAAATAGGCTTCTAAATCAAAGAACTATATCTATCTATGTTGCACTGGAAAGAGAATGTAACTTGGAGTCAGGAGGCCTGGTCTCCAGACCCACTTCTTACATTGGTGATGTCAGGAAACCACCTTGCAGGTCCTTATTTTCCAGACTCTGGTATTCCCACCAGTTTAGTCAATTATCCAATTAAATAGTAAGTATAATGCATTGGCAATAAAAACAAAAGAAAAAAGTACCTGAGTGGATATAATACAGTGTGCCTTTTCCACTCCCATCACAGATGATAATGTTGTGATTGTGTATATGAAAACTTTAAAACAACTGAAAAGGAGAAGATGAGATTCATCTTTGTTAAAGATTAATCTCTGACTATAACAAGAAAAATCTAGGGGCTGGGCAGTCAACAGAGGGGTTTATTTTTTAAAGTCTTGATTAAGAAAGTTTACTAGTTTGCAGAAAGGATCAGCAATCATTGGTTTTTCTTAAACCACAGGAGAACATTTGTGAATTCGGAAGAACAATTATGTAGTTTGGTAATTCATGAGCCTCTTCCTTGGGGAATATTATGACTCAATGATCAAAGGTATCAGAGCAGTAAAGATTGTTTTCAGTGGTCAGGTCTGTGCCTCTGGGCTTGGGTACACTCTGAAATGAGACTTTGTGGCCAAGACCTCGGAATGATTGGGTGATGGATAATTGGGTGCTGGTTTCTGTTAGGTACACTTAAAGAGAACTAATTTTTTTGCATTGGGCAAATCTGCTGCAAAAGTCTTATTTATAGTGTTAAAAAACAAAAGTGTCACTTTGAGAACTAAGGTGCACCTGACCCAAGGCATAGGATTTTCAGTCTCCTTGTATGCACACAAAAACTGGACAATGAGTAAGGAAGACTGAAGAATTGATACCTGTGAATTATGGTGTTGGTGAAGAATATTAAATATATCATGGACTGCCAGAAGAACAAACAAATCCATCTTAGAAGAAGTACAGCCAGAATGCTCCTTTGGAGCAATGATGACAAGACTTCTTCTCATATACTTTAGACATGTTATCAGGAAGGACCAGTCCCTGGAGAAGGACATCGTGCTTGTCCTTCTACAAAAGCAGAGTCTTCAAAAAAGAGGAAGACCTTTAATGAGATGGACTGGCACAGTGGCTGCATCAGTGGGCGCAAACATAGTAACAATTTTAAGGATGGTGCAGGACCAGACTGTGTTTTGTTTTGTTGTACGTGAGGTTGCTATGAGTTGGAACTGCCTTGACAACACTCAACAACAACAGTTTTTTTTTTTTCCCCAAAAAATGTAAATCGCTTTTCTAAAGAATTTAATCCTAGGGGGAGCTAGGGAGTTCACTGTACTGTGAGTCAAGGAAGTAACTGATTGTACATTTCCTATAAAGGCAACTATTGATTTGCTATTGATAAAAACAAAATGGAAGCTCCTTTCTACGACCAGATGGTAGATCCCCTGAAAGATACAGAACAGTAGTATTTCTTTGCCAGTCTGTACAGTTAAAATGAATAACTACAAATGGTGGAGCTCAGTTTGTTTTTCTCTTACTATTCTCTCTGGTCTATCTTTAACCACCCCCCCCCAAAAAAAAAAAGTGTAAAATTTTTATTTTAGAACCAGAATATCAGAAAATCTTTGGATTGCTTATACTGTAATACTGCTTCTAAGATTTTTAGGAAGGTCCAAGTTCAGCATATAACTATGAAAAATCTTATCCTTCTCTTAATTATTTCCATTGTCACCTCTTTGTCTTATGTTGACATAAAAAGAATTATTGTTTAATGTAATTCATCAAGATATAAATATCTTTATATACAAAGGCATATATAAAGATATTTCTGCCTGAGTCTCAACTTGGTTGAGACTGATTAAGTTGAAAACAGAAAATTGTTGAACTAATGTCAAAATTAACTTGATAGAGAATTCGAATTTTAGGAAAAAATTGTTTTTTTAATTGTGAAATCCCAGTTCATAACATTAGCATTGTCTGTGTTAAAATATAAATATACATTGTTTTATTGTTAGCTGCTAGTCTAAATTGCTTATTCTTCTTGTAATGAAGAGATAATTGATAGTTGTGAGGCTTTTATAAGAGATTTTATTTATACATGGATCAATCCAGCTAAGCTAGTGTTTGAAGCCTTGTTTTTGTGCTTTGGCTGACAGAGCTATCAGAAATAAGCAAGGCTCTGGGAGCCATTGGAGAAAACAGTGCACATATTTATAAGGAGAAGATCCTTTCTCTTCAAAACACAAATGAACAAACCAAAGAAACAGACTCCTAATCCCAGGTCTGGGAAGGAAGTCCCCTCAGTGTAAGGCTTATTGAGGTTACCCTCCCCACCCCCAGCTGACACTGGAACCACTACTGTTTCTGGGGATGCAACACAGTGTACTTGACAGGAAAGTTGGGGAAAGGGGATGTAGCCTGCTGCTGTTATGGTATCTGTCCTCCACCAGCTCATACAGAGAAGTATGAGATAGTGTGGAGAGAGGACAAACACTGTCACACCAACGAGGGGAACTCAGCGCCAAGAGGCTGAGGGAGCAGACTGTTGGGAGCAGGGCCCAACTGACCAGCCAGGGGAAGAGGAAGTTGGCAGATCTCAGAATGGGGAGGAAAAAGAGAGGTGGGTTTTCTGTTTGTTAGTTTTTTTGTTTTTGTTTTTATTGTATTTAGAGTGAGAGCTAAATGAGAATAGAGGGTGACTTGGGAATGTTCTGGACAATTTCAAGTCGAGGGTTGATAGATGTTCTTCCTAGTCAGCCAGCTGCCTGAGTTTCATTTTGAAGTAGAGCCTAGTGCCCAGGGAAATACATAGAGATCCTGTCCTTTAACCACTCGATAGGGTTTGTAGATGGAAGATGGGGTCTTGAGAAGAACCCAGAAAATCAAGAGCTAGATTTGTGCAAAGAGACTATGAATTCTCTGCCTTCACATCATCAGTTTAAGTCTCTTGCACACCTGCTTGTCCCAGGTGCTCTGAGGGTATGACCTGAGAAGAACGATCTTCATCTAAGAGTGTGTGTTCCAAAACTGTGTTGGCACCTGGAACATTCTTTCTCCCTTGAAATAGTGATAAAACTAAATGGTGTTCAGATTTCCTTTTAGCTGAAAAAAGCCTACATAACTCATAATCTGGCTTAATTATAATACTGAGAGACCCATTTCAATTTATCTTTTCAAGCATAATTTATCTGGCACAATACAGGTCCAGATTCTAACCATGGTACAGAGGAGCCCATCATTTCTGCCTCCCTTCACCTTGGAGGAACTTGGGATAAATTAACAGCTAGTAACTTGTTAACAAAGAAGCCCTGGTGGCACAGTGGTTAAGTGCTTGCTGCTAACCAAAAGGCCAGTGGTTTGAGCTCACCAGCCGCTCCGTGGGAAAAAGATGAGACGGTCTGCCTCAGTGAGGATTTACAGCTTTGTAAAGTCTGTGGGGCAGTCCTACTCTGTTGTTATAGAGTTAATATGAGTCAGAATCGACTTGATGGCAATGGGTTTGTTTTTTAAAAAAACTTGTTTAACTGAGGGAAGGTGCTGCTTTAGACAATCTCCAGTACTTCTGTATTATGCAGTAGAGGGTAAGGTGGCCCTATGGGTCAGGGCTATGGAATCAGACCCCTCTTCCTATGTGTGGGTCACTACTAAGTTGAATGTTTCTAATCAGAAATCCCCTGTATAAAAATATCCGTGCAGGAAAGGCTCATCACCAGATTTGGGCATAGCTAGATGCCATCACTCTGTGCAATAGCTGTCATTCTGTACCTTCAGTGAAGCCTTGAACCAGAGGTCAATTTCTTTTCTGTCGCCAAAACTATGGTTTGAGAATTTGGCTGTTAGTAATTGACTGTAAAGAAAAATGCTGGGATATGACTTAGCAGCAACTAACAACAAAAATGGGAGGAGTAAAGCCCCGTTCTCAGGGATATAAACTAAGGAAGACGATTGGATGGTGGAAAACAGAACTGATAACCAAGGCTTGTTTTGTTCCTCTGACTCGTGGTACCCAATGCACAACAGAACAAAATGCTACCAGGCCCTGTGCCATCCTCATGATCGGCTACATATCAAACTGTTGTGATCCATAGAGTTTTCATTGGCCAACTTTCAGAAATAGATTGCCAAGCCTTTCTCAGTAGTCTACCTTAGTCTGAAAACTGCACGGAAACCTGTTCAACATCATAGCAACACACAGGTCTTCACTGAGAGATGGGGAGTGGTTGGACACGATGTTTTTTGACCAGGAATCAAATCTTTTTCTCCCACTTGGAGGTGAGATTCTACCACGGAACCACCGTCCTCCATGGCAGAAGCGAGGAGGCTGATACTGTGCAGTGATCTCTTTCAGACAAGTTCTAGTCCTAGAAAGTTGACAGTAGACGAAAACTTAGCTGTTCACAACAGACATTCACTAAGCTTACTTGTGGCAGACCCTGCAATGAATGCTGGAGTTATGTGATGAATAAAAACACAGATGATGCTCTCTTTATTATTTATTAAAATGTCTTTATGTAAGTTCATGTTCACTTCTTTGGCAAATATTTATTGAGCACCTACAGTGTGTCAGGTACATACTAGGCACTGGAGATACTCTGATGACATTTTCCCCTGCCTTCATGGAATTTTTAGTCTAGAGCGGAAACTCCACTCACTCCACCAAATGTGTGCAGAAGACACTGTCACTGCCCTGGTTATGAGTCTTGTGCACAGGTCACCTTCTATGTTTATAAATATTGTTACTGTGTGAGCTGCTGAAGGATCAGGGCAGCCAGATAAACCACAGAAACATTGCACCCCAAAAGTGATTTCTGAGCAGCGAGTGGAGAAGCAAGAGTTCCCTGCACTGAGTATTTTGTTCTTACTGTTATAGACACACTGATATGTTACTGATTGCTTCAGAGTCCCCATCTGTTTTCATATCATATAGTTCTCTAGGTCTGTCCAAGCCAGTATTATCTGTCTTAGCCTAAGATTTCTAGAATTCTAGGGAACAAGTCTTTAGCCTACTTCCTGCCATGTCTGTCACAGTGACAGGCAGCAAGCCTGCTAATGGTGTTTGCTGTTGAAAGTAATGATTATTCCAGCACTAGGTTTGCAAACCTGCATTGGAATTCTCAGGCCCCAGTCTGGGAGCTCATGGGTGCATGGGAGAAGGAGCTCAGAGCCAAGCCCAGGGAAGTTGTGGTGTGATGGGAATTGATTGCTTATATTAAGATGAATCCCTAGTGTGAGGTGAGAACAAGCATGCCAGAAAAATGCCCTAGCATCACACAGCATGAAAAATGTCCCAATATGGGGACCCTACTTTTACCTTAGATCGAACATGAAAATTACATAAGTCACCAAAGAATAAATACCAATATATGCTAGAAATGCGAATCATTGTAAAAATGAAATATCAGTTTCTGCTTTTTAAACTAGCAGAGGGTTTTTGGTGGGGTTTCCTTTTTTTTTTTTTGAAAGTTCTCAATTCGTATGGTGAGATGGACACATTTATTTTTATGTGACACAGCTGGTCACCCCAAATTTTTGGCACCTCACACAAGGAGCATGCATATAAAATGGGGGAAAAAGAAAAATGGTAGCAATATGAAAAAAAAAAAAAAATCAGATAAGCATAATCTTCTGGAAGCACTTTGAAAACATGGATAAAGAACCATAAAACGGTTTTGCACATTGCCTCAGTAATTCCTTTTCTAATAATCTGTTGCAGGAAATTATCTGAGATGCTGACAAAGATTCTGGATTGTGCAGCATAGCAGGGGACAACAATAAGGAATCAGTGGAATCATTTTGGGCTGGTCATTATGCTGAAATATTATGCTGTACAGGTAGTCCCTGGCTTATGTCATAATCGAGTTAGGGTAAACCACGCTTATGGCCATTCTTCTTCTTTTGAATATATTATCATTAGTACGTATTCCTGGGAGGAAGTTATGGGAAAATGCATGCAAAGGATATGGAAAAAGTTGTTGAGTTGTGTGAACATGCTCTAAGCATTGGATCAGTATAATATGATGGAAGAGATCAGTGGAAAGTCATCCATATGGCATGAACACTGAATTGAGAAGTTGGTATTGCTGATGTGGAATAGCTTATAGATCATGAAGAAGAGGAATTGACAGATCAGGACTTAATGGATTTTGAAGAGGAAAGAGATGCTGAAGAAGAAAGAATGAATGAGGAAGAGGAAGGAGAGAAGTTGTCAAAAAAAATCTTACAGTGAAAGAATTAGCTGGAGTTTTTTCTAAACTAAATTAGGGGCTTCAGTTGCTTGAAACATGGATCCAAATGCTGACTGCTTTTGCTAATGAGGTCAATAGACAGATTTGGGAAGCAGTGAGATGTTACTACAAAATTCATGAAGGAGAAAAGAAAAGGACCCTATAGACAATCCTCACTAATATCTGACTAGAAATGCCATCCCCATTCCCAAGGTAATCCAGATGATGCAGAACCTTCCACAAGTGGAGTTATTATAGCAACTGACAAAATGCCAACATCCTCCAGCTCTTCTTCGTTGCCGGGGCAAATTTTTATTTGTGTATTTTTGTATGTATTAAAATATGTCTGTAAGTTTGTATATAATGTTTCCAAACTCCAGAGACAAAAAAAGATCAGATATATAAAGGTGCTGATAATAAACCCAAACCAAACCTATTGCCGTTGAGTTGATTCTGACTCATAGCGACTCTGATAATAAAAGGCAATAATAATGAAAACAAAAAAATAAAATAAAAATGAAGTATTTGTCAGAACCAACTACATTGGAGTCACTGGGACAGAACCCCACGTAAGTTAGTGCTACCTGTCATTAAAAATGATAGTTTTGAATGCTCATCTAATATAAGTGAAAAGGTAGGGTACGTGTCTCTCTGCTTAGAATAATCCTAACTTTTTAAAATCCATTAAAACAGACCAGAAGGGAATGCAGAAAAAAGTTATTGTGGTTATCTCTAGATGAAAGGATTATGTTTGTTTTCATTTTCTTTACTGTATTTTTTTCCCTAACATGTCCATTATTTTCACCCATAGCAGCCTATGAAATAGTGGTCACTTGTGTACCCAACTGGCCACTTTGCACCTAGATTTATTGTGGCGAAATACAAATCTTGCCCGTCTTTCCTCTTCCCACCTCCCCTTAAAGCCTCTCAAGGCCATTTGCACAGAGAACAAATGCAGCACTCTGCAAGGTCCCAAGTCCTCCTGCCCGCTTCTCTGTAGCTTTATTACACTCACCTCTTTACCATCATTCGGCAGCTATACTGGGCCATCTTTGATTCCTTACACTTACCTTAGCCTTTCTCATCTTCCTTCTGGCTACAACTGAGC
>NW_006922075.1:1524514-1525578 GCF_000298275.1 Orycteropus afer afer | reverse complement strand
TGGGTATCATGAGGCCTGTCTTACATAGTTGTTGTAAGGTCACCTGAGTTACTGCTTGGAGAAGACCTAAAGGTCCTAGTATAGTATCTGGCACATGGCAGGTACTCAATAAATAATAGTGTCATCCTGGGTAGCCTCAGTGCACATCTGCATAGCCAGGCCCAGCACACATCTGCTTTTATTTTTTTTTTTTTATAGTGTATAAATTTTATGTATAGCATAAAATTTGACATTTTTACCATTTTCAAGTGTGCAGTTCAGTGATATTAATTACTGTCACCATGTTGTGCAATCACCATCACTGTCTTAGTTCCAAAACTTTTTCATCATCCAAACAGAAGCCCAATACCCCTGAAGCAATAACTCCCCATTCTGGCATCCACTAATATGCATTCTGTCTCTAAGCATTTGCCTATTTGAGATACTTCATATAAATGTGTGATCAGCAATATTTGTCCTTCTGTGTCTGACTTATTTCATTCTGCATAATGTTTTCAAGGTTCCCTCATGTCACAGCATGTATCAGAACTTCATTTATCTTTTAGCTGAATAACATGCCATTGCATAAATACACAGTGAAACCTGCGAGAACCAGAAGTTGACAGGACTGCCTTGTTTTTCTGGATCTTGCAACTTTTCCACCTTTGACAGATTGCACTCCCCACTTTTCTGTTGCTCTCTATTAGTGTAATATATTTGTATTTTCCTTCTCTGACAGGTTTTTGCCTTACACAGGTTCTGGCTTTTGCAGGTTTTACTGTACCACGTTTTGTTTCTCCACTCATCTGTTGATGGACACTTGAGTTGTTTTCATTTTTTGGCTATTGTAAATAGTGCTACAGTGAATATTAGTGTACATGTATCTGTTTGCATCACTGCTTTCAAATTTCTTGGGTATATAACTAGGAGTGAAATTGCCACGTCATATGATAGTTCTGTGTTTAACTTTTTGAGGGTTGTTTTCAAGACACCTGTTTTCAATATGACCTTGTCTGTTTTGAGTCACTTGAAGTGAGGTTTCCCCAAAAGAAGTTTCTTTTTTTTTCCCCAGCAAATGAGTTCCA
>NW_006922075.1:1522407-1523839 GCF_000298275.1 Orycteropus afer afer | reverse complement strand
AACTCAGCCTTTCATCATTTCAGAAATGATTTGCCATTTCACAGCTTGTACTTTTTATGGCTCTGAGAGGATCACTGCAGCAAATATTTGGCAGAAAGTTAATACCGCCCGAAACCTTCCCAGAACTCAGTTCTGAATTTGCCGAGCTCCCATCTTAAAAACTTGAAATTCCTTGACTTTTCCTGCGATGTGCTCCTTTCTGATCTGAAACTGTAGCTAGACCTGGTAATCAGTCACATCATGAAAGGACTGAATTTCTGAAAAAAGAAGTTAGGAGCTAAAAATAGTTTCCATACAAAGGCCTGCTTGCTTTTCTATCTAGGGAATCGAGACAGAAACGTTTCTAGGATTGAAATGACAGAGTTCAAGTGATGCAACAATTTGCCTGCTATTTTTCTCCGAGGAAACTATACAATGTAATACAGAGAAATTTACCCAAGGTTGTTGAAATAATCACTGGAATAAACTGCAGTGCTTAGTATGATACTCTGGAAATCATGGATCTCTACAGTCTGATTTCTGAGGTTTTCCAGAGAGCAAAATCTTTACTAAAACATTGGTTGGTGTAGAAGATTCCCACTGTTAAGTTTACTACATTATGAGAATCTTCTTTGCAGAGGTAAAAACTCTAAAGAGAAGTACTGAGAAGTGAAGTGACTGATTATTCCCTCCACATTTACCTGTCACGCAGTATAATTAAATGAGTGGATAAAGTCTGTAAGAAACAGTTATGTGATATCAAATGGATGGCATGACTTTAGAAAAGTCTTTGTCCATCATTTTTTTTTTTCCTGGTAGTACAAGGTTAGTGCTTGGCCGCTAATGGAAAGGTTGGCAGTTCTAACTCATCTAGCAGCTCTGTACGAAAAAAGACTGGTGATCTGCTCCAGTAAAGACTTCTGTGGGGCAGTTCTGTACCGTCATATGGGTTCATTGTGAGTCAGAATGACTTGATAGAACCTAACAACATGACGATGATGTCACCCTACCAGTGCCTGGCTTTTAGTTAGTCTTCCCTGCTTTTAGTTGCATGAATACCAAAGAACAAGAGTTGAATTAGGAATCATTCCTTTTTCTCTCCCTGGCACAGAGGAGCCTTTCAATAAATACGTGCTGAATGAATGAACCAATCTGTGAGCCCTAATATATCATACAGTTGCTTAATGGAAATATACTTGTTATCTTCTCTAGTTTATTAGATGTAGCTGATTTTTTAAAAGTTGAGATTATCTTTGTCACTGGAATATCAGCCTTTTAGAAAAACAAACTTATTGAGTTTATATGAGAAATAGCTTTTTGTTTTGGGGATTTCAGTAGCCAGAATCATTTTTCATTGCACTGGGACAAGAGCAGAATTCACCCAAATCCATTCTGTGATAGAACACTTTCAGGTGTGTACTTGTTCTGAGTTGCAAATAACAACAACAAAAAA
>NW_006922075.1:1520513-1521052 GCF_000298275.1 Orycteropus afer afer | reverse complement strand
AAAAAAAAAAAAAATTGCTTTGAGTAACTTCTGTTAAGTAACAATGATTCTAAGAGTTGTAAAGGAACTTACAGTTTATATATTTCAACTTGTCACCCAAGTCATTAATGTCTCTACAGCATCCAAGATATAGTAAGATGAACATTCTGGTTGAATGTATTCACTGAGGAATGTGTCATTGCCCCTTTTCCATCTCACTGTTGGATGACTATTAATGTGAAAAGGCTTTTCTTAAATTGAGCTGGCGTTCACCTCACTGTCACTTTGCCCTTTGGTTTTTCCATGTGTAACCAAATATGGCATGTTTCCAGTTTTTTCCCAGTTTCTGTCCAGTCATGGCAAGCCCATGTGTATCAGAGTAGAACTGTGTTCCAAACAGTTTTCAGTGGCTGATTTTTTGGAAGTAGATTCCCAAGCCTTTCTTCCAAGGTGCTTCTGGTGAATTTGAACTGTCAGCCTTTCAATCAGCAGCCAAGTATGTCACTTCTACAGATTTCTAGAAACAGACAGAATTTTAGAGTCAGAATATGGATTCAGTT
>NW_006922075.1:1511508-1520203 GCF_000298275.1 Orycteropus afer afer | reverse complement strand
GTTGTTGTTGTTATGTGCCGGCAAGTCGGACCCAACTCATAGTGACCCCTCCTTGGGTTTCTAGGGCAGTATCACTACGGAAGTAGGTTGCCCCATCTTCCTTCCGAGGAGTGGCTGGTAGGTTTGAACCGCTAGCCTTCTGGTTAGCAGTCAAGTGCCTTAGGCACTAAGCTACCAGAGTGATACTACCTCAAAAACCCGAGGAGGGGTCGCTATGAGTCAAATTGGACTCGATGGCAGTGAGTTTGGTTTGGTTTTGGATGACTTAGTAGGAGCTCTGGTGTCATAGTGCCTAAGGCATTTGATTGTTAACCAGAAGGCTGGTGCTTCAAACTCACCAGCCCTTCTACAGAAGGAAGACTGGGCAATCTACTTCCATAGAGATACCACCTCAGAAATCAAGGAGGGGTCGCTATGAGTTGGGATTGACTCAACGACAGTGAGTGTGGTTTTTTGTTTTGGTGACTTAGTGGTTAAATGCTTAGCTGCTAACCAAAAGTTGGTGGTTGGAACCCACCAGCCACTCTGCAGGAGATAGATGTGGCAGACTGTTTCCATTAAAATATACAGCCTTGGAAACTCTTTGTAGCTCTACTCTGTCAGTAGCATTGCTATGAGTTGGAATCGACTAGTCAGCAATGGGTTTGGGGTTTTTTTGTGTATTCTTTTTATGGAGCCGTGGTCGTACAATGGTTGAGTACTTGGCTACTAACTGAAAGGTTGGTGGTTCAAACTCACCAGCAGCTCTATGGGAGTTAAGACCTGGTGATCTGCTTCCGTAAAGATTGCAACCTAGGAAACCCTATGGGACAGTTCTGCTTTGTTATATAGGGTTGCTATGAGTTGGAATCAACTTGACAGCACATAACAACAACAATAACTTTATTATTATTAGTCATATATTTGATCATCTTGTCCCCTTAGTCTTCTCTTTTTCATGTTAAACTGCATTATCTTGACCCCTTCTCACTTGAGATGTATCAACCTGAGTAATTGACCATTCTGGTCTTCCCACAAGTCCCCTCTTGTTACTGTTCTCCTTATTCTATTAATGTTCATGTGAAAATTCAGTTTGCACATTGGCTGGCCTAAGTAGAATGAGACTGTGACTTCCTAAAGGTGTAAAAATGATTGTTGAATGAATAAATAAGCAATTTTTTTTAATGCAACATAAGATTATGTTAGCGTTTTAGTATCTGTGTTCTACTCATACTGGCCATTTTTGTTTGGGTTATAACCAAAGTCAGAGTTCTTTTCTGTAACTTTGTAAGATTTTTAGTTTTTATTATTACTATTTTTAATTTAAATGTAGGCCTTAATGTTTTATTCTGTTAAATTTCATTTAAATTACCTAAGGTAATTCTTTTATGTCTGTAATCCCTTTCTAGGACCTCTTCTCCCCTACTTCTTGTCATCCAGATTAAATGAATATTCCCTGCATGCCTATAGGTTATCTATTTGGGAGGGCAAATGATTGAATGGGATAAGGTCAGTGCAAGAGCCCTGTTTTTGTTGTTGTTATGTGCTATCCAGTCAGACCCAACTGATAACGACCGCTCCTTGGGTTGCTGAGCCCTGTAGCATACCACTAAAAATGGCTTTCCAGGTAGACAATTACTGTTATTACTGAGTGCTAGTAAGTTGATTTTGACTCATTGTAACCCCATGTGATGGAGAAGAACTGCCCCATAAGGCTCCTGAAGGCTGTAATCTTTTTTTTTTTTAAATTGTGATTTGGGTGAACATTTACAGAGCAAAATTCACTTTCCATAAAGCAGTTCACATATATTTGTCTCATGTCATTGACCACAGTTTACCACAATGCAACAGCTCCCCTTCCACTTCCTCCCCATAGTTACCTCTTCCCTGTGTCCATCCCTCCATGCACTCCTGCCCCCTGAGCTGTCTCCCTGTGTATAAGCAGCCCTTTTTTCTCCCATGATTGTTCTCTCCAAGGAGTGTATCTACTTGAGGTAAATGTTCAACTCATATGCCTGTATTTTGTTTGGCTGGAAACCACAGTTGTGGGTTCAATTCCAGACCTGAAGGACAGCTAGGGGCCATAGTCTCAGTGGTTCCACCAGGCTCTATCGGTCCAACAAACCTGGTCCTCACCTTTTTTTTCCCCCCAAATGATTTTGAGTATTGTACCACATTGTTCTCCCTCTCTATCAAGGATCTCCTACATAGATCCCCTTCCAAGTGGATGACAGTGGTAGCTGGGCACCATCTAGTTCTCCTGGTCTCATAGTTGTATAGGCTGCAGATTGGATAGTGTCCCAGTCGCTAGGACTAATTGTTTGCATGAATTTTGGTTTTCTTCATTCTTCTTTGCTCTGGACGAGGAGAGACCCATCGTTGCATCTAGATGGCAGCTTGCTAGCTTTTAAGATCCCAGTTGCTACTCACCAAAGTAGGAGGTGGAACAATGTTTTGTACAGTATGTTATGCCAGTTGAGCTTGATGTCTCCTGCGACTGTGGTCCCAAGCCCACAGGTTCAACTACTCGGTCCCCAAGGCTTTAATCTTTATGGAATAAGGAGATCTGGTAGCATAGTGGTTAAGGCATTTGGCTGCTAACTACAAGGTTGGTTGTTCAAACCCACCAGCTGCTCCATGGAAGTAAGATGAGGCATTCTGCTTCCATAAAGATTTATAGGCTTGGAAACCCAATGGGGGTTGCTATGAGTTGGAATCGACTCAATGGCAGTGAGTTGGGTTTTTTGTTTGTTTGTTTGTTTAAATCTCTATGGAAGCAGATTCCCAATTCTTTCTCCAGCCAAGCCCCAAGGTGGGTTCAAACTACCAACCTTGAGGTTGGCAGCTGAGTACTTAACTGTTGCCCCAGCAGGGCTCCTAGATAGGCATAGAGTTGTCTCTGTAATTAACAAGTACATTATGTTGATGTAACATTTAATGGCATATAAATCTCCTTCACACACATTATCATTTTGTAAACATGCACAAAGGCACTACATTTCAGTTTAGCCCATAAAAAAATGTCAAGATAGACTGTCATATAATTCACTGAAATCAAGATGTACTTCTTGGCTCACTTAAAATCTTTACTGAGTGCTTTACTAATCTACTCACGGTGAACTTAAAACCTTATAGTTAGGCTTATGTAAGAGACCTTCTTGGGTCAGTGGCAATCTACAAATGGTTGATTGGTTTATCTACTCTCAGTGCTTTCAAGAGAGAGAAAGAATTATAGTTTTGTCTGAGAAGGGTTTTCAGTCTAACAAGAAAGCTAAAACATGTCTGCATTCTACTGAGTAAGAGAAAGTGTGTTTATTCTTTTACTCATGACAGTATGTGTGTGTATTTGTGTGTATTTTCTCTGTTGAACACTTGTGATAATGAGTTTTTATGTTTTGTTTTTCATTTTAAAATTGGCCCCATGGAATGTTCACTAATGTGATGGAAAAGCCTAGAGAGAATTTCAGTAAGGAAAGGATGATGCACAGAATCAAATGCTGCAGAGATGTCTGGTAAGATGAGGACTGAAGGTGTCTTTAGCTTTTGCAAGTAGGGAAATCATCCATGACCCCAGCAAGGGCAGAGTGGAAACCTGATTGCCTGGTTTATAATGTGGAAGAAAGGATTATAGGTTGCTCTTCCAGGGAGTGTGAATTGGCTTTGAGATAAGATAGGAGCTGGAGGGCAGCAGTGGGTAGAGAGGGTTATTTGTTTGGTTGGGTTTTTTTATTGTTTGTTTTCTTAATGGAAGATATTTAACCATTCAGATATGCTGGTAAGAAGTGAAGGGTGGAAAATGTAGGAGAAAAAAGGGAACAAGGCTCTTGCAGAAGTGGGAAAGAAGGCAATCCAAATAGACAGGGAGGTATTAATTAGTTTTCAATAGGAGGATGGACCCTTAGTCCACTGACGCTAGAGGAGAGGTGTAAAGGAATAATGAATGATTGTTTGTGTGAGGGTGAGCTTAATTAATTCCCACTTGATTGCCTTCATAACACCTATCACCATTTCACATAGTGTGAATTTTACTGGTTTATTTATCATCTGTTTTTCTTGAGTAGAATACAAACTTCACAAGAACAGGGATTTATTTTCTGTTTTGTTCATTGATGTATCCCTTATGCAATGTCTGCGCTGAGGGGACTTAACAAATATTTGTTGTCTCGGGGAATGAAGCTCTTCCATTTCCATTGACAATAACAGTGCTAATATTTTTTTCTTTATCATATGTCCCTTTTTAAAAAGACTTGATAAATCAAGCTTCACATATCTTACTCTGCAGAGTAGAAGTATGTCACTAAGTCATGTAGTTGATTCCTTGGCTCCTGGTGTAGTGAGCAGCTTTGCATTTGGTTTGTGTCAGTCTTTGCATCTTTTTTTAGTCACATTGTTCACACTCCTCACAGTCCTCTAGCTTAAATTCTTGAGTAACTCTGGACATTGGAGTTAGCTGGGAACTTGAGAACCAGATGAAGGATACTGCCAATAGCATGCCTTATGTGCTTGGCATCTAGTCTTGGCACTTGTTTTAGCAGGTTTGATTGCATAATTCAGCCATTGGCTACAAAAAATGACCATGTATCATTGGAGGGGGGGATTTGGAGACACAAGATGGAACTAATAATTCAGGGGATGAACTAGGATTTTTGTTTTTGAAACTATGTATACCTGTATCCCTAATATGTTGCAGATTATTATGGGTCTTATATATCAACCGTCACTCTACTGTTACTTCCTTTAAGGAGTATTATATGATGCTATCATCTTACAACTTTTCATACCAAGTCTCCATTATTATGTTTTTCATGTATGAATCTCGCATTTTGCACTATTTTATCTACCATGAAATCTGTACCAATTATGTACAAATTAATTCGTTTTCCCACTGTTCTTATTAAAGACGTAAACTGCTATTCAGAACATCTGACAAATATGAAATAATTGAAAATAGCACTTGTAATTGATATCATTCCAAAATAAAAGCAAAGAATTTTTAGCTCTAGTCCTCACAGCCTTATTGTGGGTCAGTAGAAGATTGCTCATATTTCAATGGACAAACATGATGCCTTTTAAGAACGCTTAGTTCGTTTCCAGAGAACAGAGTTTGATTTGTGGTTCTTTGTTTTGTTCCGTTTTGAACATGTGAGATTTAAGTTATAAGTGAAAAGAATGCTGCATCAAGAGTAGGGATGGTAGCTCTACCCCTAAAGAGATATGGCGTCTTGGGCAGCTCACTCGGGAAAAAGGGATGCATGGAAAGTATTGGACCAGATGATCTCTAAAGTCTCTTCCAGCATTAAAGTCATGCCTATTGCTTTGTTTCACAGCACTCAAGGTTAATGAGAGCTATCAGGGGCACTAGTTCCTGGGAGGCTGCTGAACAAAAGGTCAGTGGTTCAAATACACTAGCTGCTTCATGGGAAAAAGATACGGCAGTCTGCTTCCATAAAGATTACAGCCTTGAAAACCCTATGGGACAGTTCGACTCTGTCCTTTAGGGTCGCTGTGAGTTGCAATCAACTTGACGGCAATGGGCTTACTAACTGAAGGAGGCCTGGTGGTGCAGCAATTAAGTACTCGACTGCTAAGTGTTGCAGGAGAAAGACCTGTCAATCTGCTTCTATAAAATTCACAACCATGAAAACCCTATGGGGCTGTTCTACTTTGTCACACAGGGTTGCTACGAGTTGGAATCAACACCTAACAACAACAGCTGAAAGGTTGACAGTTTGAACCTACCCAGAGGCATCTCAGAAGAAAGGCCTGGTGATCTGTTTTCAAAAGATCATAGCCTTGAAAACCATATGGAGCACAGTTCTATTCTGCAACACAGGAGGTAGCCATGAGTTTGAGTCAAATAGATGGCATGTAGTTTGTTTGTTGCAGGGGAAGTGTTATCATAAGCATTATGACCTTAGAGGGAAATGTCTCCTATCAGGAGAACAGATGTCAATCCCCTCTAGTATTCTTCCTGGGCAGATAATCCACTCTCTATACAAAACTCTGAATGTTTACTTCTCTGATAAGTGGCTGCATAATTGAGAATGTTGTCAGTGATTAAATGGTGAAATTACCAAATGATAGAGCTTGAAGAGACCCTATGATATTATCTAGTCCAATTATGTCCCCTAAACCCATTGTTGTTGTTGTTGTTGTTATGTGCCCAGTCAGCCCTGACTCATAGTGACCCCTCCTTGGGTTTCCGAGGAAGTAGGATTGCCCAACCTTCCTTACGAGGAGTGGCTGGTGGGTTTGAACCGCCAGCCTTCTGGTTAGCAGTCAAGTGCTTTAGCCACTATGCTACCAGAGCTCCTCCTAAACCCATAGGAGTCTGAAAAGAGTAATGGGGGCGGGTCCATGAGCCAATTTTAGTATTTCAAATGCCCCATGGTGATTGTGTATTTGAGGGCAATATTATAGAGTTAAAGTGAGCTATGGAAGCATGAAGTTGTTTTAGGCTAGAATTATAAATGTAAAATTAAATCATTTTTTTTTTCCTAGTAACTGCTGTGAGGTAGGCAAAAATCTTTCAAAAACAATGTCTATAGCTGCGTTGTCCAATATGGTAACCACTGCCCACTTGTGGCTATTGAGAACTTGAAATGTGTTACACCTACTAAGATAAGATGTAAGTGTAAAATACATACCACATTCCAAAAGCTTGATACAAAAAAAGTGAAATATCTCATTAATGATTTTTATATTTACATAAAATTTATATATTTATATTTTCTTTTTGCTAGAACATTTAAGATTGTGTTATGTGAGTCATACTGTGTTTCTATTGGCGACACCACTCTAGTGAGAGATTTCTGGGCGGTGGAAAGGCTAGACTGCTAATTAATCCAGCTTTTCATATTATAGATGAGCAAAGTAAGGTCAGAGAAGTTAGGCTGCTTGTTCAAGATCACACAGCATGTAGGTGACTGAGCCAGGATTAGACCACTATGTTTTCTTTTACCGAAAACAGCTGAGGGGATCATAATAATTTGTTTTACTTGGAGTCTGTGAAATTTCTGCTTGGGGTGGAGGGAAGCTGAAGCTTTTGTGTAGAATATTAACAGTTCTCTCCCAGAAATTTCTTCCAAAGCACAAACCCCAAATTTTATTAATCCAGTATCAAATCCAACCAAAAATATATTAAAGAGACAAGAAGGAAGGAAAGGAAAGAGAAAGGCCTTCCTGCAAAGAACCCAGTGAGAAATCCCATTTCTCATTCTTGAGCAGACTCCTTTGACCCTAACACCCTGCCCTGGAACAGTAATTGCTGGAGAAAACCACAGTAAAAAAACATTTACAAGGAATCCAGCCTCATTCATCATGCTTTTCCCTTCAACACAGCAAGAATCTCTTCAACAAATACCCATTAAGAGATTAAAGCTGACTAAGAATAAATTGTTTCTCAGTCCACAGGCAGTTCATTTGACATAATTTTCACAGGATTAGAGACCCAAACAAAAATGTGTTTGACATGGGGCTATATTAATACTATACACTATTATTCTAAAAAGTTTTAAAATAATTTTTTTAAAACATCTTGAACCAGTAAGACTTTAATGTGACTAGTAATAATATAAATAATATTTTGCACACAAGTGGAGTCTCTTCTTGCCTTCCTGGTGTGTAACCAAACCCAACAATTTTGCCTTTAAAAAAAAATAAATAACAACTGTAGCAAGGATTCTGTGAAGTGTAATAGCATCATGAGCACTTGAAGAATGTGGTGTAATTGAGTGGAAAGGAAACTGAGCATCTAGTACACTTGGTTCTTGATCCCTTTTGCTCTATCATTTCTCCTGATAACTCTATTTTACTTGGCATTTATATTTATCAATATTCTTATGTATAGCGTATATTAAATGAGTCCTGGGAGCATAGTGGTTAAGAGCTTGGCTGCTAACCAAAAGGTCTGTGGTTTGAACCTACCAGCTGCTCCACGGGAAAAAGATGTGGCAGTCTGCTTTGGTAAAGATGACAGCCTTGGAAGCTTTATGGGGCAGTTCAACTCTGCCCTGCAGGGTTGCTAGGAGTCAGAATTGACTCCATGGCAAGGAGTTTGTAACATAAATTATGTATATTGTTGTTAGGTGCTGTTGAGTCTGTTTTGATTTATAGTGGCCTCCTGACAGAGTAGAACTACCCCGTAGGATTTTCTCAGCCACCCACTAGCCACTCCTTGGAAGAAAGGTTGGGCAATCTACTTCTGTAGTGATATTGCCTCAGAAACCTAAGGAGGGGTGGCTATGAGTTGGTCTGACTCAATGGCAGTGCATTGCGTTTGTTGTTGGAATCCTTACAAGAACAGATCACCAAGTCTTTCATCCTCAGCCACTGGATGAGTTCAAATCAACAACGTTTCACCACCTCTTACACTTCTTTCCTTATGCATGTTGTTGTTGTTGTGATGTGCCCCTCCTTGGGTTTGGGGGAGGGTATCACTATGGAAGTAGATTACCCAACCTTCCTTCCAAGGAGTGGCTGGTGAGTTTGAACTGTCAGCCTTCAGGTTAGCAGTCGAGTGCCTTAGGCTACCAGAGCTCCTATCTTACGCATAGAGTTTATCAATATTATTATGCATATAATTCCACCAGGTCAGTTGCAAAAACCATCAGTACTCCACAGTCCCCAGCTCCCCTCTTTTTTTATTTTTGTTTGTTTGTTTAAAATCAGGAAAGGTGTGTGATCAGGAGTGTATCTTTTCTTCTGATTTTTTTTT
>NW_006922075.1:1501390-1511103 GCF_000298275.1 Orycteropus afer afer | reverse complement strand
TTTTTTTTTTATGATTTTGAGTTTTGTTCCACATTGTTCTCCTATTCTATCCAGGATCTGCTGCACCAATCCCACTCCGAGTGGTTGACAGTGGCAACTGGGCACCATTTAGTTCTTCTGGTCTCGGGGTCATATAGGCTGAGGGTCATATTGTCTACTAGCCCCTTGGATTAATTGCTTCCATGCATCTTTGGTTTTCTTCATTCTTCTTTTCTCTGGACAAGGAGAGATCCATCATTGCATAAGACCCCAGTCACTGTTTTTGTGTAGTATTTTCTGCCAATTGATCTTGATGTCCCCTGCAACCATGCACCCGAGCCCACAAGTCCAACTACTCACTTCCTCAGGGTAGCTGGCTGTGGCCAAGAAGCCACCACAACTTTGTCCCTTGTCAGCACTGCTATACACCTAGACATTGTTACAGCACATACAAATACGCATGTAGAAACATTGTCTGAACAGCCCCCACTCTTGATTTCCTCTTGGATTTCTGGTCACCAAAAGTATTCTCTTTCTAATCTTTTAACCGATTCCTTTATCATTTACCTCTGATGATTAAATCACATGCTCAGATTGCTACCCCTTAATTTTTCAGTTCTGGACATTATCATTGTCTCACTCTGGAAGATGACAGTTATTCTTTTTTACCACCTGCCCCCACCATGGAAGCATCTTGGTAATCATAATTTTGAATAGATCATCAGAATTTAGTGTTTACAAATTGTGTAAACAATGCTATTTGCCGCTGAGTCACATATTCTATTAAGATTACTTTTCCTTTTCTATAACTTTTAGTTTTCCCTGGAGTTAATAATGATGATGTTTCTGTAGTGTACTTAGTGTTTTAATATACTTACTACTTGGTTTTCTGCATACTTATCATTAATTCAAAGAGTCCTGGTGGCACAAAGAGGGTGGCTGCTAACAAAAAGGTTGACAGTTCTAATCCATCCATGTTCCCAGGCAAGAGACTTGGTGATCTGGTTCTGTAAGGATTACAGCCAAGAAAACCCTACTGTGTTCTACTCTTTCACTGTGAGTTCTAATTGAGTCACTGACACCCAGCAACATCACTAATTCATCCCCAAACTCTCTGCCTGTTTGCCCTCTCAGTAGTTCAGAAGCAGCAGTTATTATAAATCTATAATTTATATAATATATATATATATATATATATATATATATATATAATTTATAAAAAATAAAAAGTAAAGTCTCCAGAGTCTTTGACCTGCATATTCTGGCTTTCAGTTTGGTGCCCAGCTGTGGTCTGGGAACTTTCTTCCCTTTACCTCTGGTTTGTGTTTGATTCCCTGTTTCCTCAATTCCCTGCTTTTCCCTTGTTTCATGCCCCAGTCTTAATGGAGGACAATTGCCAAAAGCTTCCTGAGAAAGGGTATGGGGAAGTAAATTTTTTGAGACCTTTCATATCTAAAAATACCTTTATTCTTTTTCCATACTTGATTGATAGTTTGACTGAGAATACAGTTCTAGGCAGGGTATAATTTTCCCCCAGAATTTTTGAAGGCATTGCTCCATTGTATCCAATCTTCCCATGCTGCTGTTGGGAAGACCGTGCCGTTCTGATCACTAGGGAAGTAGATTGTCCAACCTTCTTTCCTTCCAAGGAGTGGCTGGTGGGTTTGAACCGCCAGCCTTCGGGTTAGCAGTCAGATGCCTTAGGCACTACACCAACAGAGCTCCTATTATTAGGACACTGGTCTTAAAATTTCTTGTATTGTATTCTCTTCTTTGGGAGTGCCTTCATTTCCTACTGCTGCAATAACAGAAATACCACAAATGGGTGGCTTTAAAGAACACAAGTTTATTTTCTCACAGTTTAGGAGGCTGAACATCTGAATTCTGGGCGCTGGCTCTAGGAGAAGGCTGACGGGGAGGGGAGAGGTCCTTGTCTCAGCTCCAGCAGTTCTGTAGCGACGGAGCCCGGTGTTCCTCTGTTGGTTGACAATCTTCCTGTGTCTTCTCCTCCGCTATTCTGCCTAATATGCTCCCTTCTCTGCCTAATATGCTCTTTTATAACTAAGAAGTGATTAGGTTTAGGACAGGCATGTGACAGAGTAGCACTGCCTCCTGTCTAGAGAACCCACACTGATGTGATCTCATTAACATAACACCGAAAACCTATTCCCCAATTGGAATTACATCCACAGGTACAGGGGTTAGGATTCCAGCGCATAATGGGTATGGGGGCGGGGGGAGCACACAATTCAATCCATACTAGGGAGATTGCTCAACTTTCTCCCTAACACTTCTATTGAGTTGTGAGTCCTAACATCACACCTTTAACATACAGTGCTCTTTTTTTGTTCTTGAGATGTTTCTCATTATAACATCTTTCATAGTTATAATACCTTCTCTTTTTTTTTCCACCAAGGATAATAACGATTATGTATTTTTTTTTTTTTTTCCTATCCCCTTTGTCTTTTGTTTTCTTTGCTTGCTTGTCTTGCTCTCTGCCTTTTATACTCAAATGCTTGATGATCTCAACTTCTCTGTGCATAGGTAAGAGTTGATGGAGCACTTAGCCACTGATTCTTCTGCATGGGTGGGCCTGCCTGGGCACTTCCGTGGGATGTGGTGTATCTCCAAGCCTTTTCTCTTTGGTTATTCGGATTCCCCAGGGATTGTGACTCTTCCAACAGCCCTTCTGGAGGTGGTTACTACCTTTAGCTGCCAGCCTACTGAGAATGCAGTGGGGAAAGAAGGTGGGGGCTGGTCTCAATGGTCAGTGTATACATTTTCTTTTAACTTTCCTATGTAAACTTCCAATTAATTCTGAGCTCTGGTGGCACAGTGCCTAAGGCATTGCCTGCTAACCAGAGGTTGGTGGCTCAAAGCCACCAGCTGCTCCAGGTAAGGAAGATGGGGCAATCTACTTCTGTAAAGATTTACTGCCTCAGAAACCCAACAGGGGTAGCTGTGGGTCAGAATCAACTCGACAGCAGTGAGTTTGAGTTTGGTTTGGTTTGGTTTGGTTTAGTCATTTTCTTATCAACTCTTTCTGATGTTGCTGTGTTTTACTCTCGCCAGAGCATAAACTTCTAATCTGCTACGGTAGGGTAGGAGCAATGGCCTGTCCAGATTTTCAGATGTAACTAATTCTGTCAATTCCTGAGCCTTTTAGGGATGTTGCAGTGTAACTTTGGTTATTTCACAGCTCTCCTATGAGTTTAGAATTTCACTTTCTCAGGTCTGCTAAGTAAATTACCACTGGTTCATCTGTTTTCAAGTTTCTGGTTTGTTTTTTGTTTTATTATCTCCTTTCCTGGTATCTTTGTCCTTATGGATTTGTGCCTTTTTAAAAAATCATTTTGCTTTTATTTTAAAGGAGTTTGGAGAAAGAGAACGGAGCTACAATTAACTTCCCCTTCCCCCTTTAATGAATTTTGACAATCTCCCTGCCATAGGGAGTGTCTCAGTTATCTAGTGCTGTTGTTGTTGTTGTTATGTGCCTTTGAGTCAGACCCTCCTTGGGTTTCTGAGGCAGTATCACTAGGAAATAGATTGCCCCATCTTCCTTCCAAGGAGTAGCTGGTGGGTTTGAACCACCAGCCTTCTGGTTAGCAGTCAAGTAAGTGCCTTAGGCACTACGCTACCAGAGCTCCCAGAAATACCACAAGTAGATGAGACAAAAATTCATTCCCTCACAGTTTAGTGTTGTTGTTGTTATGTGCCGTCGAGTCGACCCCGACTCATAACGACCCCTCCTTGGGTTTCCGAGGCAGTATCACTACGGAAGTAGGATTGCCCAACCTTCCTTCCGAGGAGTGGCTGGTGGGTTTGAACCGCCAGCCGTCTGGTTAGCAGGCAAGTGTCTTAGCCACTATGCTACTCACAGTTTAGTAGGAGGCTGAAAGTCCAAATTCAGGGCACTAACTCTAGGGGAAGGCTGTCTCTCTCTGTTGGCTCTTGGGGAAGGTCCTTGTCTCCTTTCAACTTCCGTAGTCTTGCATCCCTTGGTGATTTCCATGCGTCCTGGAATCAGTCTTCCCCTGGGGCTAGGAGGTTCTCAGGCAGGGACCCTGGCTCCAAAGGATGCACTCTGTTCCCAGCTCTTCTGTCTTGGTGGTAGTCAGGTCCCTCCTTCTCTGTTGGCTTCTCTTTACTTTTATCAAGTGTAAGGTGAAAGGTGATACAGGCCACATCCCAGGGAAACTCCTCTTACATCGGCTCAGGCTGTGACTTGACTAATGGTGTTGCATCCCACCCTAATCCCATTACAACTTACTAGTTGACCACATCAGATCACATCATGGGTTATGATCACATCATTACATAACTGTTAGATTACATCATTGCATAACTGTCAAACCATTAGGAATCATGGCCCAGCCTAGCTGACACATTGGGGGGGGGGTACAATTCAATCCATAACAGGGTGATTGTCAAAAATATATGTGATTGTGTGTACGTCAAAGTAGAACTTCTCAGAAAAACAAGTCTTTGTCAATTAAAATTGTTGTAATCATTTGTTTTATTTTATTTTTTAATCCTTAAACAAGCACATCTTGTATAGTTTATGTTGCCTTGTGTAAGATGCTGCTAGGGGATTGGTAGTTGTATCTCTGTATTCCTGTGTCCCATTGATGGAAACAAATTGTTACCTCTCTTTTGTAATAAGAAATCAATGGAAGAATCTAAAACAAAATGCATGTGTATGACTCACTCAGACCTTGTTGGTCTCAAAAAATTCATCGATTCAATGAGAGCAAGGACTTTGCTGTCTTACTCACTTCTGTATCACCAGGACCTGAAACAGTAACCCATAGTAGGTGCTCAAAAGAAGTCTCTGGAGAGAATGAGTGAGTTATCAGGCAAGCTAATAATGCTCCTCTTATTCAGAACATCTAGTAGACTGATTCTGCTCAAGGCAGGACGGGGAGCAGGTGTTGAGAACGAAGACTCAGGCCAAATCCTGGGAATGTTTGGTTAGGTTGATCATGTAGGCCTAGGACCAGATTCAGACTCCAGATTTATCTGAAGGTCCAAAGATCACTGGTGTTTACTGTGGATGGGCAAGAATGAGAAGATAGGAGCTATGAGTTTGGAGAAAATAACAGCATGCTTAGCAATCTTTACTATGACTTTCCAGCCTGAGGGCAATCTCAGGCAATGCCTCATGACCAACCCCCAAACCTTGTGCCGTGCTCTGCTCCCAGCAAGGTTGGGCAGCATCGACAGAAGGCCTCGACTGAGTGGCTCTCCATTAGAAAGGTGGCCTATTACAAAAATTAATTTTCTTTTATTAAAAATTGTTGGTTTCTTTCCATCCACACAAAGCTCTAATACTGACTACAGTCAGCCACCCCAGTTTGAGAACTCTAGCTTCAATTGGCTCCATGCACACTTGTTTTAAAATGCCATCTCTTGCATGTTGAGATGATGACATTGATCCTCTTGATAAGATACATGTTTTGAGTTTTGTATTGTTTTGAGACATAGTGGTGGTTTATGTGGAATCATCCATTTTCTCTCACCCCATCCCAAGACCCTACTGTACATTGGTCTTGGGCTTTGGGAGTTGTTACAACACTGATGGACTTTGCTTATAGATGGTAGTTTTGAAAGGCATGAGGTGAGGCTAAGGAGCCAGCTCTGAGAGGTGAGACAGAAAGCAGAGAGCATACACATATACAGCAAACATGGAACACAAGGCAGCATGCATGGCCCTTGTCTCTACAGAAGGAGGCATGTTGCCCTCTGACTACACTCTTTGCCACTTTGTTGAGTTGCATTTCACGTGGGTAAAAAAGTTAACAGAAGCGGCTCCCATGGAATGTGTGTCTATTCCTCCTGTCCCAGTGTAGATATTTTTGAAGTGTTGGCTAGAGTCAGCAAAGCATTTACTTTAGACAAAATCCATAGTCCTGAATGGGACCCACACAATTCTGAGATGGATTACATTTAAACTAATCCCTGTTCAGAGATGCAGGTCTCATCTGCAAATGAAGTTCCATTTTTATTCATCCTCTGTAAACCAAACAACCCTTATTTGCAGCTCAGCTAAGGGGGAGAGAAGGGAGGAAATAAAAGAGCATTAAGTTTTATCTCCATGTAAGTGATTGAGAAAGCTCTAAATGGTGATTTTATTTGAGAATTAATAATAACCTTTTGTTTAGCTAAAGCAGTCAGTGTTGGGAGAATAATGTAATAAAAATCATACTTTGGGTCTGGGAGAAGATGCAGAATGCAAAATTACAGAATGACTAAATTTATATCCACTAATGTTTGAATTAAAAGATACTAATGCTTGATTGGCCTCAGGCCTAAGGCAGTCACGTGCCAAACACAGTGCTGCTGGTTCGAGCCCACCAGAGAGCCGGGCTGTCTCTTAGGAGCTCTGGTAGCATAGTGCCTAAGGCACTTGACTGCTAACCAGAAGGCTGGCGGTTCAAACTCACCAGCCACTCCTCGGAAGGAAGAAGGGGCAATCTACATCCGTAGTGATAATGCCTCGGAAACTCAAGGAGGGGTCACTATGAGTCGGGTCCGACTCGATGGCACATAACAACAATGCTTGGTTAAAGAAGCTCTGGTGGCGCAAAGGATTTGACTGCTAACCAGAAGGTTGGTGGTTCAAACCCACCAGCCATTCCGTGGAAGGAAGACCAGGCTTTCTGCTCCCATAAAGATTTACTGCCTCAGAAACCCAGGGGGAGGGTCGCTATGAGTCAGAATTGACTTGTTGACAGTGGGTTTGGTTTTGGTTTAATGCTTGATTAAAGGTTCCTTGGTGGCACAACAGTTTATCAGTTGGCTGCTAATCAAAAGGTTAGAGGTTAGAATCCACACAGCAGTTATACAGGAGAAAAGATCTGCTCCTGTAAAGATTAAAATGAATCCAAACCAAACTGACTGTCATCAAGTTGATTCTGACTCATAGCAACCCCCATTGGGTTTCCAAGGCTGTAAATCTTTATGGAAGCAGACCACCTCATCTTTCTTCTGCAGAGCAGCTGGTGGGTTCAAACCAAACACCTTTTGGTTAACAACCAAATGCCTTAACCACTACACCACCAGGGCTCGTAGAAACCCCTGTTAGGCAGTTATGCTGTCACATGGGGTCACTATGAATTGAAATCAACTTAGTAGTACCTAACAACAACAATACTTAATTATAAGGAATAATAATAATAATAATAAACCCACTGCTATCAAGTCAATTCCAACTCATCACCCAACAGGACAGGGTAGAGGTACCTCTTAGGATCCCCAAGGTTGTAAATGTTTACAGAAGCAGACTGCCTCATCTTTCTGTCATGGAGTGGCTGATAGGTTTGAACCACCAACCTTTTGGTTAGCAGCCAGATACTTTAACCACAGTACTGCCAGGGCTCTTTGACTATATTGAATTGAAATATTCCTTTTCAATTTGTAAAAATGTTTATCTTCACTTTCTTTTTATAGTGTTGGAGCAATGGAGAATAATACCAGAGCTCTCCAGTAGTAAAATAATAATAGCTAACATTTACTGAGTGCCTCCTGTGTGCCAGGTACTGTCCTGAGCACTTTTGTCATTGCTAACTCATTTAATCCTTACACCAGCCCTTTCAGTAGGGATCTATTATTATCCCCCACGTTAAGATGAGGAAACTAGGCACGGACTATCTTGCTGGTGAGTGGTGGAATTCCCTTGATAATTTAAACACTTTGCTGCTTACCACAGATGCCAAGACCAGAGGACTTATGTTCTGGGCTGGGCTAGATTGGGCAGAGCTGGAGAAGGTACTTGAGACATAAGCCAAAGAAATCCAAAACGTGCCTACTACATGGTCGGTTCCTTCCATGTCCTGTCTCATGTAAAACCAACAGTAACTCTGGTGAAGCTGTTAGGAAACATGAGGCTCCGAGAACTTGAGTAGATTAGTCAAGGTCACACAGATGGATGGTGGCAGCTAGGATTCCATCCGGGTCAGATTCCAAACCAGTGGAATGTTTTCCCTCCTCCTTTTAGGATTAACTTTTGCTCTGTTTTACCTCACAGGAGGTAGGAAGGAAAGAGCAGGGATGAAAACATATCTGTACTCACAATTACCTGCATAGAGCTGTGGGATGCTTATGTCTGTTTCCCAGGCATGGAGCTGGTAGCATGGTAAATACAGCATAGGTCAGAAGGAAGCTGGCTCCTTTTGTACCTGGAAGAAATAGTACTCTATTGCATTGGAAGCAGAGAACTGACTCCACCAGCTCTGTTTTTTTTCTTGCCCCCTTTTCCTTTTATTCCTTCATCAAAAAGATACGAATACTGAGATCATCCCAGAGAAATCTAGAAAAAATACCATGAGAAAATGGTCCCTCAGGAAGGAGCCTTGTTCTCCTGCTGTTTGTAATTGTGAAAAGCTCAGCAACTGGGCAGCTGGATGGGTATAAATATAGCCCACGGCATTGACGCCCGCTGAATCCTGCTTTCTTAGAAGCACAATGAGAATCCACAGAAGTCAAGGAGAGAGCACTAAAGCCCAGTCAGTCAATCTCTCTTTTCTCCCATCCTGGGCCTTAGTGAGTAGTTCTGGTGGTGCAGTGGTTAAAGCACTTAGCTGCAAACCAAAAAAACATCAATCATTTGAACCCACTAGCTGCTCTACAGGAAAAAGATGAAGCAGTCTGCTTCCGTAAAGATTTACAGCCTTGGGAATTCTATGGCGACAGTTCTACTCTGTCCTATACAGTTGCTATGAGTCAGAATCAGTTCCGTGGCAGTGGATTTGGTTGGTTTGGGGGCCTTAGTGTGGGTGCGAGGGTAGAAGTCATTCTAAGAGAACACTTAAAATAGCTCTTGGACTTGGATGCTGGCTAAGCTAGAAGACAGGGAAGATGCTACCTATGAAAACGGCTCTGGCCTGACCCTTAGACCCCAGGCTACTTGACTGTTCTGGTCCGGCACCTCCGGTACACGTTCTTTCTAAGTCCAGCTGCTTGAACACAAGTAGGTTTTCTGGTGTGAGTTCCAGCTATTTGGCGCCTCTCTGCTGCCTCCATACTCAGACATCTTATTCTAACTCAACTCAGCTGTGTAGAGCCTGGGATTAAAAATAGCCTCCTCAGTGCTAGCCATGGAGTAGAGGGAGAGATACAATACTCAGTGAGCAGAGAAGTCAGTCTTACTCCAGGGCCGTGACTCTCATACCTGTGGGTAACATGGCACCAGAGTGTTTAATCTCTTTAGCTATGTGCTATGACATTCTCTCATTTTCTATAGCTCTGAAGATAGAATAGACATCTTAGATTTGAAGGTATCAGTATCATTTATCATTAGGAGTTTGGATTTTGGCAGAAGGAGGCAATTATTTTACCAAGTGATTCCCAGAGACTTAAAATGTGTGGGATGTGCAGACATCAGTGGTATTTGCTATTGATGCACGCATTTATTTGTTTTCTTTTTCTCATTTGATGGTAAATAGTTTAAAAAACCATGTCCTCTACTTTCATTGTAACTGCCAACAAAAGTTAATGAATCATATTTATACTTCTTAATTTGCTTTGCATATTTTGAACTGACCTTAACTACCTTTGTTTCATGTGTATCGAATTCCTCTAGCAGATGCTGTAAATAGTATATTATTCTCCTGGTATTGCATTGTTTGAGGTTCTTTCTTCACCAATAATCTAAGCATAGTCATTATATGCATTACTGTGTTTTAATTGTGTCACTGGGTATGACTGGAGTATCTACTTTATATATATATATATAT
>NW_006922075.1:1440940-1501290 GCF_000298275.1 Orycteropus afer afer | reverse complement strand
CCAACTTCCTTAAAATTGAACCCCAGGGTATAATATTTGTAAAAATAAAGCAGGAGCCGTTAAATAAAATATTAAATTTAAACATGGACCCATTAGGGAAGGCCCTGAAGTTGGAAAGTTTGGGACGCTGTCAGTCCTCTAGTGGCCAAAGCTGAGGATGGATTACCCAGTAGGTAAGGTAAGCATAGGCTTACTTGTGCTTAGTTACCAATCTGTAGTGAACAGTTTCACATTTTTTCTCACATCAGATCTTTTGCTTCTAGATGTGGCTGATATCTAGTCTCTCTCCCAACCCCATAGCACCTTCCTACAGAATCAAAGCCTCTTTTCAAATTTAAAATCCCTGACAAGGATGGAGTACTCAGCAAGCAAAGTAAACATGGACTTACTTGTACTTACTTACGACTCTGTAATGAATAATTTCACATGATGAAAAGCATATGAAACTGTTCACTGCAGATGAATAAGTGAGCACAAGTTAACCCATGCTTCCATTGCTTACTGAGTACTCTACCCCTGGCCAGAGCTCCCCAGAACAGGCCTTCCTTCCAAAACCTCCTGCCTCCAATTCACTGTCCTTGGAACTAAAGCCCTGATAGCAGAAAAGCTCCAGCTATTCTGGCCTTGGTAATGAAGTGGAGGGGAAGAAGGACTCTCCAAGGTAATCAGGCCACCACATGAGACACTTCTTAGAGCCAGGGTGAACATCTTGAGTTATAATCAGGAGCCATCACAGATTTTGCAAAACTTTAACGATAATTTCCTAAAAACCGTCCATTTAGTTTTTGATACTCAGCCCAAGACTTATGGGGTTACCCTAGAAGGTTTCTATGTACATTAATTTTAACACTGTATCTCTAATCCATGAATAGCATGGGCTAGAATCACTCACAGTCTAGAGATAAAAGAATATTTTCCATGGTGTACAAAAGCAGTGTTGTGCAGTGGGTAGGAGTCCCTGGGGGGGGGTACAAAGTTTAGTGCTTGGCTACTAACTGAAAGGTTGGAGGTTCTAATCCACCCAGAGGTACCTTGGAAGAAAGGCCTATTGCTCTACTTTGAAAGGTCAGAGCCTTGAAAACCCTATGGAGCAGTTCTACTCTGTACACACGGGGTTGCATGAGTCAAAACCAACTTGACAGCAACTGGTTTTACTGATGTAGTGGTTAAGAGCATTTGAATTCTGGTTCTGCAACTTCCCACTTGTAAGTAAGTTGGACAGTAACTTAAAAGACCTATAAATGGCGTAAATGTTCCCTGGACGATTACTCTAAAGACCTATAAAATGGGGGTAATAATAGAGCCTACCTTTAGGATTGTCCTAAAGTATAAATGGAAGAATAAATTTACAACAGTATCATGTCTGGCACATAGTAAGGATGCAATAAATGTTAGCTAAGGTAGAAAGAAGCTCCCTTCTACCCTGTTAGCTCAGCTTCAAAGAGCCTAACAAATTAAAATGGTGAATTTGATCCAAGTGGCCTAGCAAGTCCACTCCTTCAGTTGATGGTGCTAAAATAATTTCTGTCACATTCTTCAGATTTTTCCATCTACCCCTGAAAGAAGGATCCACTTCACACTGATAAATTGCAGATGTTTCAAGCCTGCACATCAACCACTGGCAGGTGAAGCAGGATAGAACACTGCATGAGACTCAAGTGAAAAGGGTTAGTGAGGATGCACTCAAGACAAGAAGATAGAGTAAGTTGTAGGTTTTATACACACATCACAAAAGAAAGAGGAAAACCATGTTACATTAGATCATCTTCCTGTCATTGGCCAAGATTCATATTCACCTGTTATGTCCCATGTTTGTATTTGCTATGTTACACTTAGCATTTCATTGAACCCTCATAGCAGCCTGTATGGTGGATGGTATCATCCACAACCTGCAGATAAGGCAGCTTAGACTTAATGAGCTGAAACGACTTGTCCAGGGTCATCAAGCTAGTAACAAGCAGAGCAGGAATTTAAGTTCAGATCTTATGATTGCCAGGCTAATGATCTAGAGTGAAAGAATGGACACACAGCATCCAGTTTTCCCAAAGTGTGGGCATTTAAAGGTACTGTCTTAAAGGTGGCACTTACCTTGTACATGATTTACCACTGAAACCAGAGCTCTTGCTGAGTATTGCCCATGCATGGAGCCCGTCAAGGACATCAAGGCTGTACATTGACAGGCTTCCTCTCTTTTGTTTTAAGAAATTGAGTAGCAAGAAGGGATAATTTCTTGAATTAGAGCTTTACCTCCTTCATCTTCATATAGGCATTTGGATGTCCATTCTTTGTAGGAAAATTTCTTTTCTTTCCTATAAAGAACCTAGAAATAATTTGTAGATCCCATGCTGTAATGTTCCTAATAAGTACAAATTGTGGCATACATGAAACTTTCAAATGGTTACCAGAGGCAAGCAGAAGGAAGGAGGGAAAGAAGACACACAATGCTTAGGGGACATTGAGCTTCTGTTAAGGGTGATGGAAAAATTTGGGAATGGTTGGGTCATGATTGAACAGTCTGATGAACATGCTTAATATAACTGAATTGTACATGTGGAGATTGTTGAAATGGCTAATGTTTTGTTACATATGTATTTACCATAATTTTGAAAAGTGATAAAAAAATTTTCAGAAGGCCATTTGTTCTTGCAAGCACCATTATTTTTATTTATACAGTGTTTCTAGCACTAGCCCCAGGCACTGAGAACACAGAAATGAAATGATGTTCTCTTCCAGAAATTCAGTTCTAAAACCTTACCCATGCCCACAGAGTCAGGGCATTTAAGGAAGTTTCAGTATCAGACAATAGGAGGAAGGCCAGGGCTGCCTGTTGGTGGGTATGGCAGGGAGGCAGGCTGTTGGCCGTCGAGAGCTAAGGTTTAGCATTAACCTTGGAAACATGCACACTGCAGGAGAAGATAGCAGAAACCAGCTACAGAAACTGGGATTCAGTCATAAGAAGATAGGACTGGGTGGGAAACTGAGATAGGGACCTAGTTACTGTAAAGGATTTTTTTTTTTTCCAGGGAAAAGGGCAAGAGCAGAGTAAAGCCAGCTGTAGGGGTGACTCGATACTAATTCCCTGAACAACTGGTTTCAAACTTCCTCTTGATAAAGGGTAGGATTGGGCCTAGAGTCTATGGTGGAACTGAACTTAATAGAGGGAGGGTTAAGTAAGTTCAGCTGGAAAGGTTATAGGGCCACAGAGGCAGACAACTAAGTTTTTCATTACCACCAAAAGCATCAGGGTTAAAGGAAGACTCATTAACAACCTACAATATGCAGATGATGCACCTTAGCTTGCTGAAAATGAGGAGGACTTGAAATACTTACTGATGAAGATCAAAGACTACAGCTTTCAGTATGGATTACACCTCAACATTAAAAAAAAAAAAAAAAAAAATCCTCACCATTGGACCCATAAGCAACATCATGATAAATGGAGAAAAGATTGAAGTTGTCAAGGATTTCATTTTACTTAGATCTACAAACAGTACCCATGGAAGCACCAGTTGGGAAATCAAATGGCATTGCATTGGGCAAATCTACTGCAAAAGACCTCCTTAAAGTTTAAAAGCAAAGGTGTCACTTTGAGGACTAAGTTGCACCTGAACCAAGCTATGGTGTTTTCATTTACCTCATATGCATTCAGAGGTTGAATAATGAATAAGGAAGACTGAAGAAGAATTAATGCCTTTGCATTATGGTGTTGGCAAAGAATATTGAATATATATATCATGGACTGCCAGAAGAATGAACAAATCTGTCTTGGAAGAAGTGCAGCCAGAATGCTCTTTAGAAGTGAGGATGGTGAGACTTTGACTCAGGTACTTTGCATGTGTTATGAGGAGGGAGCAATCCCTAGAGAAGGACACCATGCTTGATAAAGTAGTGGGTCAGAAGAAAGAAGACCGCCCTCAGTGAAATGGATTGACACAGTGGCTACAACAGTGGGCTCAGACATATAGCAATGATTGTGGGGATGGTGCAGGATGAGTTCGTTCTGTTGTCCATGGGGTCACTATAAGTCAGAACTGACTTGATGACATCTGACAACAACAATAATGAAAGCCAAGTAAATAAGCAGGACTAAATGTCATGCACAAATTTATTCTATTGGAGAAAAAGAACACACTAAGTTTGCATGATTTGAAAGAAAGAATTTCGATTCTGTGGAGCTAGTAGGCTAAGTGACTAGAAAACTAGAATGCTGTGACACAAGATAGTTTTGTGTGATCTGAATTTGTAGATATACTAGAAAAAAAATCCCTTTGTTTGTATTACCATACAAAGATAAGATTCCAAGATTATCTTCCCAACAAGTACTTATCACCTGTTATGTGTCAGGCATCCTTTGTACTAGGATTCCAAAGACAAATAAGATAGTGTTTACCCTCAAGGAACTTGCCTGCAGCCTCTTGTGGAAGACAGATAACTAACCAACAAATTAGAGTATAGAGTGATTGGAGATGTGTTCATATCCTGGCCCCTACAGAGGAGAAGCTATGGACATAGGAGAGGAGAAAGTATTTAAGCTGATCATGAAGGAAGTAAAAGTAAAGAAGGGTTGGAGGAAGACAAATAGAAATGAAGATGCGAAATTGCTTTTAGAAACTATAGGAAGCTAATGACAAAAGGCTGAAAAGATAGATTTGAATGACCTGCTGTACTAAAATGAAGAATTAAATTTCACCCCATAATCGATGGGGAGCCATTGAAAGAATTTAGGGAGGAAGTGATGGAATCCTGTTTGTATTTAGAAAGAATACTCTGGGAACTATATGGAGGACAGATTATAAGACAGGAAAAAAGGCCAGTTATAGGGGAAAATGATGCTGGTGATGCCTACTTGCATTTTTCTCATACTATCTATTCTAGCTTCCAAAAGTGTACATTCAACTACAGAGAAGCAACATGAATGTGAAACACTGGCTTGTGAGCCACATGTGTGTAGCTGTCTCTTCTCCACGAAAGGGTACGTCAGTGCTTAGAAGTGGGAAGGAGTCCCTGGGTTGTGCGAACAGGTTGTACTTGGTTGACAACCAAAAGATTTCAAGTTTAAGTCCACCCAAAGCTGCCTCAGAAAAAAGCCCTGGTGATCTTCTTCCAAAAAAATCATCCATTGAAAACCTTATGGAGCACAGGTCTGCCCTGACACATAAAAGGGTCACCAGGAGTGGGAATTGACTTCATGGCCACTGGTACTGGTAGAAGTGAGGGAGAGTGAGATGATTCTGTAATGAGGAGAAAAGTTATATTACGGTATTAGGGCACATATGTAAGAAAATTGCAGGAAAGTTTAAAATCTAAATCAGTTTGTACCAATGGTATTTGTAAAAGCCCAAACCAAATCATTTAGATTTAAAATTGGCCCGAAGAAAGACTGCATGCCTTCACTTTGAGTTACAAATAAAATTCAAATGTGGCAGAGCTGTGTATGTGGTATTTACAGTCTCACACATTTCAGCTCTCTTGAGTCCATTCTGCTAGTATTTGTTTTCATTTGAGATAGGAGTTAATTCAGTCACACTTTTTCTTCTTTGACAACAACTACATTTTTTTCCCTGAGGTAGCTCTCCCTCCAACCGTTTCTTGTTGTTCTTACCCAAGACCCAGTATCTGCCAAAACAAATGTATGTGAGTGATAAACGCTGAGAGGAATGTCTGTTGGACCACAGGAAATTTCCTGTTCAGGAAGAGATCTTGGGAACTTCCTGTGGAGAAGTGCATTGTGGGACTTTTGGCTGCAGGCCCTTGACCACAGCTGCAATTAACTAAAGGCAAGGGGGAAGGGGAGAGGAAGAAGAGGAGACAGCTACCCACAGACGTTTTTATCCATGTAGCCTGAGGAGAGAATGGTCTAATTCAAGTTCAAAAATTTCCAAGTGCACTAATTGTCTAGAGCCCTGGTCCTTGGAGTGTGGTCTGTTCTGTGTCCCCTACAAGAACTGGGGCTTTGGTGGCTGCCCAGTGGAGTCCAGGCTCTTTTAGTTCTAATTATCATGACTGTGGCCTCTGTTGCTCCCTGATGAGTTCCAGGTTTGGCACCACACACTGCACCACCCAGAAATAAAAAGAAAAACTTACGGAGACCCCCATGTATGTCAGAGTAGAATTGTGCTCCATAGGGTTTTCATTGGCTGATTTTTTGAAAGTGAATTGCCTTTCTTCTGAGGCACCTCTGGTGGACTTCAGTCTCCTACCTTTTGGTTAGCAGCCAAGCACATTACCATTTGTACCAGCAGAGACTCTCGCTGGTGTCATCTCCTATAAACAACAACCACAGTCATTTTTTTGCATGTATGTCCTCCTACCTGGCCCGCTCCTCCACCTCTAGCCCCTGGTAAACCTCATAAAGTGTCTGGTCTCCTCATTAACCTTGACAACTGGTTGGAGCCCAATAGGTTTCTGGACCACTCATGCCCAGGCCTGTTGTGTCCAGAACTTGGAATTAGTGATCTTTTTCCATCCCAAGTTGGGTATGGAAGAGAGAAGAATAGAACCCTTGGCTCTTTGGCATACCTTCGCTTGGCTCAGAAAACATTCAGGAAATGTTACAGAATTGTAATGAAGACTAGATTAAGAAATCTAGTTTATATGCACAATCAAGATTAACCAGGAAGAACCCTGCATTCTTGTCCTACAGTGACATTCAAGAGTATAGTCCAAGCTTCAGCCCCCCTACTCCTTCCTGAGAGGATTGCATGGCTGGATCTCACTTCACAGGGAAGTTTCTGTGATGCTGTGGTATAGAGATAAGATGGTGGGACTTGGAGTTTGAAGGCTGGGATTGACCACAGGGCTCTGACTAGCTATGAAACCCTAGGGCAAGTCAGTTCATCTCATTGCATTTCAATTTCCTTTATCTAAACTGGAGAAAAAAAATTCCCCCACTCCCCTCTCAGGATTGGTATGAGTATTAAATCATTACACACACACACACATACACATATGCCTAAACTAAAGTGGGAGCTCTGGTAGCATAGTGCCTAAGGCATTTGACCGCTAACCAGAAGGCTGGTGGTTGAAACCCACCAGCCACTCCTGAGAAGGAAGGTTGGGCAGTCTACTTCCATAGTGATACTGCCTCGGAAACCCAAGGAGGGGTCGCTATGAGTCGGGTCCGACTCGACAGCACATAACAACAACAACAACAAACTAAAGTAAATGTTGAGCTGAGAGTTTTAGATACATTTTCCCTACAATGAGAAGTTACTTAGGTATGGTTCTAGTTAGAGCCAATTTGAAAAACTCTGAGGACCCTTTCTCCCTCAGCTTCTGTGATTTGTATTTAAGGATGTTTTTCTCTAGGGCCTCTGCTTTCCACTCAGGTACTTGTTACTTCTTCACAGTCTTCACTCACTGCTTTTATGGAGTCTGTCTCTAAAGAGTAGGGCTTATAAATGAATCTCAAAACCAAAGTCTTTGTTCAGTGGCAGGTTAAGTCCAACTATAAATGTGGCCTTGGGGATCTCCAGCAGAGGTGAGAGAGAGGAGTGGCCATGTAAGAACTGAAAAACACCCCAAACCATTTTCTGGCTCCTATAGAAGTAACTGGACTCTCTCATCCTCTCCTCTGTGCATCCATCATCTGTCTCAGCGCTGATCCCTCTCACTCTGTCCCAACATGCATATCCCCTGTTCTGAGGCTGGTCCTTAAGCATGAATTCATCATTATGCTGTAGTTGTTTGTATGTCTAGAGCTCCTGGGTGGTACACACTTAAGGGTAATGGTGAACATGCTTGGCTTCTCACCAAAAGGTTGGACATTCAGGTCCACCCAGAGGTGCCTTGGAAGAAAAACCTGACAATTTCCTTCTAAAAAATCAGCCATTGAAAACCCTATGGAGCACAGTTCTACTCTGATATACATGGGGTCACCATGAGTCTGGATTGACTCAATGGCAACTGGTTTATTTGTGTATCTGTGTCACTTGCTAGAGAGTGATTCCTAAAGGACAAGGGCTGTGTCTGACACAAGTTATTTGCTTAATAAATGTTTGTTTTAATTTTGATTGTGATGTGGGTGAAAGTTTACAGAACAAATTCATTTTCTGTATAGCAGTTTATACACATTTTGTTTCACGACATTGACTACGATTCCCCACAATGTAACAGCTCTTTCCCACTTCCTCCCTATAGTTACCTCCTCCCTGTGTCCTTCCCTCTCATGCATCCCCTGCCCCCCCCCCCCAGCTATCTCCCCTGTGCACACACTGCCCTCTGTTCTCCCACAGTCGATTGATTGATCACTCCAAGGAGTGTATCTACCTGATGTACGTGTTCACCCCACATGCCTGTCTGCTGTTTGACTGGAAGCCACAGGAATGAGTTCAGTTCTAGACCTGAATGGTCACTAAAGGCCATAGTCTGGAGGGTCTCACCAGGCTTTATTAGACCAGTAAATCTGGTCTTTTTTACGATTTTGAGTTTTGTTCCACATTGTTCTCCCACTCTATCCAGGATCTTTAATAAATGTTCGTGAGATTGAGTCATATGGATTTCAGGACCAGTGTTCTGTGGGACCTTTAACATGGAACTTAAGCAAAAGTCACCCATGATACTAGGTTGTACAACACATACTAACCAGACCAAATGCTTTATTTTATTAATAAAAATATATCTGTCTGCTTTGCTAACTGTATGTGTGTTCTCTTCTTTTATCTTTTGATCTACAGGCTCCGTTATCACATTTTTCACTTTCCATTTTTGTGCCCTCCATTTCTTCAGAAATCTTAATTTCTTCTTCTATATCTGGTTCTCTTTTCTGCTCGAGAAAGTTGAAGTGCAGGCCTATTGTTGCAACAGGTCTGTTAACAAAAGACAATAGTATTCAAACTGTGGTACATACACACAATGAAATACTATACAACACTAAAGAATAATGTAGAATCTGCAAAACATCGTGTAACATGGATGAACTTGGAGGACATTATGCTAAGTGAAATAAGTCAATCACAGAAGGGCAAATATTGTATTAATCCACTATTGTAAAAAGTCAAGGAAAGGTTTGTATATGGAAGGAAACTTTCTTTGTTGGTTACCAGGAATGGGAGCAGAGGGGAGGAAAAATTCCTAGCTGGTTTTATATATGTGTATACACACACACACACATTTGTTGTTGTTAGGTGACATCAAGTCAGCTCCGACTCATAGTTGACCCGTGTACAACATATATATACACCCCCAACAGAAGTTTAAAAAAGGGCAGTGGTATTGACCTTTGGAATATTGAGCTCCCAAAATTATCTTGAAAAAATAGGGTTCAAATTTTAAAATATTCTTCAAGCACACAGGACCAGGTACTCACTAGAAAAAAATTAAAAACCAAGAATGCTTTGCAGTAAACTTTGAATGTTTTCTTAATAGGATAAGGTCTAGTCTCCCCTCCAAAGTACTATAACTGCATCATGGTTTTAAAAATTAAAGCAAAATTACAGACCCACCAACCACTCCTTGGAAGGAAGGTTGGACAATCTACTTCCGTAGTGATACTGCCTCGGAAACCCAAGGAGCGGTCGCTATGAGTAGAGTCCGACTCGACGGCAAATAAAAACAACAAAAAAAATTACAGGTGAAACAAAAAGTGAGCTGTTAGTTGAAAATTTGTCTTTACTTATCCTATATGGTTTTGCTTTACATTATTCTGAGACTTTCAGTATCACAGTGACAAATGCAAACAGCAAAACATAAATTAACTGGAAGAGAACAAAATAGACCTCCCAGCTGGCTGTTTGTTTTAACCCTTACCTTGACGTTTAGAAGAAAAAGTCAGATTTCAAAAAAAAAGAGAAAGAGTTACTTGATTTAATTCAAGAGGCAATTCTCTGGCACTGGTTTAGGGCAATTAGACCTACTTTCTACATTTTGAAAATGTATCCTGGGGCTGGAAAAATAAAAACTTGATTAATTCATTATAATGTAACACCAACAACAAAATCAAGTAATCAGAATGGTCTATTTCCATGGGCATTGTGGAGCACAGAAGCACAGCTTGTGCTCTGTTCAAATCAGATTGCCTTGAAATAGGTTGGGAGATTGAACTGTCCTCTCAGAGAGAGCCCTGATTATTCTGTGGATAGCATACTATCATCCTAGAGTGCAAATAATACGATAGTTGTTTTAGTTATCCATTGCTCTTATCACAGAAATAGCGCAAATGGGTGGCTGTAACAAAATTTTGTCTCAGGAGGCTAGAAGTCTGAATTCAAGGATCCCGGCTCTAGGAGAAGCCTTTCTCTCTGTTGACTCTGGAGAAAGGTCCTTGTCTTTTCTGAGCTTCTCCTGGGCAGTCTTCGTATGATGTGGCTTGTGTTTCCCCCCATCTCTCTGCTTTCTTGCTTGCTTGTTTAATGTTTTTTTATATCTCACAAGAGATTAACTCAAAACACACCTGACACTAATCCTGCCCCATTAACAGAACAAAGACAACCCATTCTCAAATGGGATTCTGACCACAGGTATGGAGGTTAGGATTTACAACATATATTTTTGGGGGGTGACACAATTCATAGCAGTGGTTAAGGTAGTACTATCTTACGTTTATATAGTACCTTACAGTTTACTAGGATTAATCCAGTGTATTTATTGATCTGTTTCATTTAACCTTCACAACCGTGTGGTGTACAGTTGAGAAAACAGAGAGGGTGAGGCTGAAGGTCAACCAACAGAACCTGTGCCTGCACTATGTTCTTTCCCTCCACATTCAGTCTAGCATAAGATGTCAGCTGGCAGGAGGTGAAAACCAACATGTGCCAATTATTAAGCAATTTTCTGACAAATGTAAGGCGAAAGACATTAGAATAACTTCATTGTCCTCCATTTCTCTCAATGCTGTCTACCCCTCGGGCTCTGCCACTCTCCACACCCACCCCTTCTGTCCACACTGCCTCAGCCTTGCTGCAGTGTCTGTGGTGGGCTGAAGAACTCTTTGTTTGTGCAGTAAGGGCTTCCTCACAGGAAATTTCCTGTGATGGAAACTCTGGGGAAACTTCCTGTTGGTTAGGACACTGCAGGGGGCTGATAACACAAAGCACTTAAAACCTCCAAACCTCAGCTGCTAAAGAGGATGAGATGGCCCTTTGCCACTTTCTCAAAATCTGGGAGGGCAACAGAGTACAAATACAGAAGCCTCCAGAGTCTCACTAGGATGGTATTTTCCAGAAGCTAAAAGCAACAGCAGTGATCAGCAAGTTCTTCTAGAAGATGAACTGCCATGGTTAAGTGAACTGCTTAGATTTCTAACGAGAATGTTGAAACATATTATCTGGTAGAAGAAAGAGGGTTCTGGAAACTGTGTCAGAGTTCTGGGTCTGGTTCTCTCTATATCATTTCAAACTGTATTCCTGTTACTCTTCAATATTATGGGCTTATGAATACTACATACACTTATTTTCAGCTATCACTTACTGTCTAAGTATCAGGCATAAGCTGGGAGTTTTGATTAAGCCATGTCATTGGCAAACATGGTTGACTACATTACCAAGTAGTTAAGTTCTCTGGTTCACTTAACACCAAATATAAGTCATCTGGGGTATATATAGCAGAATAACCAATCTTGAACCATAGCACAAAACTCTCCATAGACTTTAGAATCCTTTGGCCTACTCTGGACAGCTAGTGGATTACTTTCTTGTTTGCCTACATTAGGGCAAAGTTAATTATGCCTAAATCATCCCTTGTGGTTGAACTCAACTTTGAATATCTCCAATGTTGGGAATTCTGTAGTTTCCCTTGGCAGCTTTCATAGCTCAGCACATAGTTAAAAGTTTGGTCCCCTAATTAACCTGAATTTTCCCTGGTGACGTGTAAGCCCATTACTGTTTGCCCTGCTCTCGTTGTACAGTCATGCATCAATTAACATCCATGATACATTCTGTGAAATAGCATGGTATGTGATTTGGACTTTTTGTGAACATCGTGTCATAGTCTGGTCCTGCTTTTTCTTTAAGCATCTCAAACAAGCTTTGTACCTCGACCGTGATTGTCAGTGATGAGAGAGGTTCACTTTTTTGTTTGGTCCTCAATCCATGTCATTAGCAATTCATCCATATCTAATATAGGTCCCTCTCGCATTTTCATTAGCCTTTTAGTTTTCAGTGTCTCCAGGCCTTTAACAACTTGAAGAATTTTTTCTTTGTTTTTGAGAATCACCATGATTGTCAAGTGTGACATGCATAAATCACGAGTAATAGCATTCACTGATTTTCCACCTTCGTGTTATTTAATAACCTTTTGACTCACTTTGAAATCAATATTTCTTCTTTGCCTCTTGCTACTGCTACCACTAATGCTGGTTTTGCTGCATCTGGGAGCCATGATGTACTTCATTTTTCAAAAGAAAATTAAACAGATAATACTATAACACTCAAGATAGGCATGATACACAAGATTGGATGCTGCTGCTTACATACAGTGTTTTGCATACAGTGTTATAAACATACATTGTTGTAAACTTTTTAGATAGAAAGTACAGTACATAAAAACCAAACCAAATTCACTGCCATGGAGTCCATTCCAACTGATAGTGACCCCCATTGGGTTTCCAAGCAGTAAGTCTTTATGGAAGTAGATTGTTCTGTCTTCCTTCTGCAGAGTAGCTGGTGGGTTTGAACCATCAGTCTTCTGGTTAGCAATCAAATGCCTTAGGCACTGCACCACCAGAACTCCTTTGTACAGTCATACAAAAGCCAGTGATACAGGTATTTATTATGACTATCAAGATCTATATATTATAGGTTATATATGTACCATACCATTACACACCTGGCAGTACAATAGCTTTGTATATAAGAGACTTGAGAAAACATGTGTTGTATGTGGGAAGCTGTTGCATTTGCTACATTCCATTCTCCAACCAGGATTTCTGAACTCTACTATAACCGTAGGGACCACAGACATATATGTGGTCGGACATTGCCCAAACGGACATTGTGTGATACATGACTGTGTAAAGATGATGATTGACCCCTGGCCTTTCTGTATCCCTTCCTACATGGTTAACCTGAATGACATCTCTTAATTACTTGATATACCCCTTCCCAAGTCTATTTCTCTGCAAGTTTTTTAATAGATTGTTTTTCCTGGTTTAAGTGGTTGATATTTGGTTGATATTCTAAAATGCACTACATTTAATGAAAGTTTCTAATTACCAATCCGACCATCCCAAACCCGTGCCACAGCCTAGTGTTCTTTCTTGCTGTGTTCAAAGGAAATGATCATATCAGCACCAGAATAAAGCAATGAACTGAGCATATTTTTAGGTGAGGTTTTGTGGTTATATTTCTGGCCCACATTGCAAATTTGGGATATATGAAAAATTACAATTAACCAGCAAGAAATTTGTTGACTGATAAGAAATCTATCTGTTGGCCTGTGAGCTCCTAGAGGACAGAGACCATTATTCATTTTTTATCCAAAATATTTTACAAATTTTGACACACAGTAGACTTTCAGCAAGTATATGTTGAATGAGTGAATCCTGAAGGTAAAAGGTAGCAGGTTGGTAGACTTAGATTGTTTCTAGAATGTATAAGCATGTGAGTCTTTTCAAGTTATTTGTAGAAATAAGTTGTCATCATGAATTGAGTATTGATCTTGAAAACAATAAATCATCAATGATGTGATGCTACATGTAATAAATACTTATTTGGCTAGGAAAGATTTCTTTGTATCTGTAAAAAATGCCTTGGAATAAGCATTAAATATAGAAATGCAAGACAGTTGTTTACCTGTTTATGTTTTATAATGTGATTTACTTTTTGTTTTATGTTTGATTTTATATTATAGAATAGGATTAATTGGAATATGTTATCAGTGGAGAGAGACTATTGTTGTAAAGACTGATGAGCACCATTTGTATACATGAGAATAGCTGCCATTTTCAATGCATAAATACTCTGAAAGCAACCACAGTGATGTCCTAAGGTTTATAGACTGAGCCAGATATTATTATTATTACTACCACTATTATGTTGAGTGTTCATCAAAGTTGTATTAAAACACCAGAGAACTCTCTGCTAGGCATTTTATCTCTTTGCAGGACTATTAAATGTAGTAGAAGGACAAAACCAAAACCAAACCCGTTGCTACTGAGTCAGTCCCAACTCATAACAACTTTACAGGACAGAGTAGAACTGCCTATAGGGTTTCCTAGGCCGTAACCTTTATGGAAGTAGACTGCCACACCTTTCTTCTGTGGAGCAAAACCAAATAGGACAAGGGGTTTTTAATTCTTAGACCTGATTTCTACTTCCAGTTTTGCTGTTCTGTCTATTCTTTCAAGAAATATTTCCTAGATAACTAGTGACTCTGAGGTTCTAGGAATGTATCAGTGAGAAAGACAAGACTCCTGCCTTCATGTTGCTTACAGATAGGGGAAATAGATGCCTACTAAGCAATTATACCCACTATTTAGTCCATTTTCCACATAGCAACCAGAGTAATCTATGATAAAATACAAATCAGACCATGTTACTTCTCTGCTCCAAATCCTCCAATGGTTTCCCAATTACACTTAGAAACATTCTGAGTTCTCAGTATGAACCATCAGACTCTGTGTGATGTGGACCCTGTAAGCCTTTCCAACTTCATTTTCTGTTACAGTTTTTTCTGCTCATTCCTCTTCAGTCATTTACTTGGTTACCTTTGCAGTAAGAGCATTGATAAGTTACTACAGGATGCTCTGAAACATCTTGATGTTCTTAGAAGACCTCAGCCATATCACCACCTCAGGGCCTTTGCACTTGCTGTCCTGCACAAAACTGTTGTTGCCCCAGATAGGCCCATGCAGAGTCTCACCTCATCGAAGTTTCCGCAAAAATAACACCTTCTAGGAGAAGCTCCCCTGATAATGCAAAATTGCACTCTCCTTCCCTCTCCATTTCCTTCTTCTGCTTTATTTTCCTTTGTAACATTTTTCAGCACCTGATTGTAATTATTTTTTTATTGTATGGAAATCCAGTAAATGTAGGTGTCTATTCAAAAAGGAAGGAGGAGCTCTGGTAGCATAGTGGCTAAAGCACTTGACTGCTAACCAGAAGGCTGGTGGTTCAAACCCACCAGCCACTCCTCAGAAGGAAGGTTGGGCAATCCTACTTCCGTAGTGATACTGCCTCGGAAACCCAAGGAGGGGTCGCTATGAGTCGGGGCCAACTCGACAGCACATAACAACAACAACAACAACATTCAAAAAGGAACCAACAATACCCTATACACAGGTAGGCTTTGACACATGATCAGTGCAACTATAGGGTAATTGGGTTGGGGCTGGCCTTCTCATAGGGACTCCTGGAAGTATTCTGGAGAGGTGAGTTTGCTCAGAAAGGCATCCTGTGGTCTCCTGCTTTTAGAGCCAAGCTGGGAATGGACTGGGGTTTTGGGCATTCATTATGCCGATTTCCAGCAAACTCCGCATTGTTCTGGGGCTTCTTGCCTTTGCTCTTTCCTGGGTCCGGGTAATCTGACTTAGCCTGATTGAAGCAAGTTAATATTCCATCTTCTGCCAGGAGGGACAGTGACTGAGATGGGAGAGCATTGGAATACGGACATACCACAGATATTTTTGTTCTTAACCTCTCCTTTGCTTACAGAGGTGGTTGGATCTGCTGGTTTCTGAGGTTTTTGAGGTTCTATCAGGAAGGCGGGAGCTCTGGTAGCATAGTGGCTAAGACACTTGTCTGCTAACCAGACGGCTGGCGGTTCAAACCTACCAGCCACTCCTCAGAAGGAAGGTTGGGCAATCCTACTTCCGTAGTGATACTGCCTTGGAAACCCAAGGAGGGGTCGCTATGAGTTGGGTTTGACTCGATGGCACATAACAACATCAGGAAGGCTGGCTTGTGTCTTGTTGATGTCTCCCTCTTCAGGCACTTGAAGTTCAGCTATTCTACTCTGCTGAGTCAGATATCAATTGTCCATCTGCTTTCCATCACCAAAAAGTTTGTGTCCCTCTCCCAGCTGCCATTATTTCCTCTCCCATTCTATTTTTCTTTGTGGTTTTGTATCTTTCTTGTTCCTCCACTGTAGTTTAGTGAGACCTGGGACAGGAGCAGGGATAGGCACATCTATGACTCATTTATTCAGTTACTGTTGTGGTAAGCGCATTGATGTGGCACTACCGGATATTCTGAAAGTGTAAAATGTAGAAACCTGGCGTAGTCTACAGCATATATTTAAGATGAGAATTAAACATGTTTGTAGGAGTTGATCAGTTAGAGGAGGTAGGGTTTGTGAAGGGAAGAGGAATAGAGGGTGTGAAGGCTTTAAGACTGAAGAGAATTTGGTATACAAAGAATGGAAAGGCTAATCTGATTGGCATTTGGTAAATTTGCTGTGGAAAAACGAGAGTGTTGTGTTAAAGAATTGTAAGAGGTGAGAATGGTAAGGTGAAATGAGACAAAGTCTCATTAAGGATTTTGATCTTTATTGCGCTGTAGTGACTTACTGTGGCCCTTCTAGCCATGGTCCTCCACTTAGTGATGTGTTGTAAATCCTCAAATTTATGCCTGTGGTTATGGTCCCATTTTGGGGTGTGTTGTCTGTGATGTGAATGGGGCAGGATTAGGGTGGGATGTATCTTGATTCCCACCTTTCTAGAGGGCGTAACTCAAGCCACCACCCTTAGTTACCTTGAGGCTGTATATGTGAATGATCTGGCCCAGTTCTCTCTCTTGCTCTGGATCCTGCATCTGGTTCATCATCATCTTGATCCCCCCTCCCCCTGATTCTGGGGCTTTGAGTCAGCAGCCAGTCATCTGACTGCCAGTTTGGATTCCAGCTCCTGCAACCACATGAGTGAGGAGAATCCTCTAAACTGACACCTGACCCACGAATTTGGGTCTTGCCAGTCTCCACAACTGCATGAGCTGTTTCCTTGGCAGCTTGTGAGTTCTATGAGATGTTATAGCAACATACAGAGCACTAAGACAGGTGGGAGAGTACTGAGGGGAAGAGGAGGGGTTGATGTTAGAGATGATAGATTGATACTGCAGTTTGGAACATTTGGGACATCTTTAAGCTCCACTTCCTAGGGCCCAGCCTCATGCTGATATTTTTAATAGAAATTATTCAAATATTTATCCTAAGAGAAATGAGCAGCCATTGACTGTGTTACCTGTATAAGCTTGGACCTCTGAAAATCATTGTTCTTTTATAAACCATGTGCAGTACTATCTACATCATAGATGTCTCACATCATATATAGACTATATCAGACTATTTTAAATTGTCACATTTGTTTATGGATTGACTCAATTAGATAAAAATTTAAAACCTTTCAAAGTGAAATTTATAATCTTGAATTCTATCTTTTTGGTCACTGTAGCCTCTCAGGAAAACAGTGTAATTAAGATGTCAATATGAGGAGTAATCTTTCAGGTTAACTAAGGCAAAGGTATAAAGTGAAAAACAATTGAGAACCTGTTTGTTCTGGGACCCAGAAAACTAGTAACAGGGACATTTAGGTCCACACCCCAGGCTAAGATAAACTTGCAAGATGGTGTAAAGGTTGAAGGATGAGAATTGGGTAATATGCTAGCTATACTGCAGAGGAACACTGAAGTGTAAGGCCAAATAAGAAGTTTATTAATTTGTCTTTGGCACCAAGGGAAAGATGGGTAGCTCTCTATACCTTTGTCCTGTGACTTTTAAGTTAATAATGAAGCAGTCATTTTAGGTTTTCATGTAAAAAAAAACTTCTTAATGTGGTACCTGTCAGTGTACTAAACACTATAAATAAACACACAATAAAATATTAAATAAAGAGACAGCCCTTGTTCTCAAGGACTTTCAAGCTTTAATATACTTTTATTTGAATTATATTTATTATTTTAAATAATTGACCTGACCAGAGAATTGCACCTTCAGTGTAGAGATGAAGTGTACACCTTCAGTGTAGAGATAACTGAACTTAGCAACAAACACAAGTACTGTTCTTGCCTGTTGCCACTCTTGGAACAAAAGAGGCTGGTGAGCTCAACTCAGTGAGCTCACCCTTTGTGCCTCGGACTCAGCCTCAACTCCTGACCTGACATTTCTGTACATGCTGAACATCTCCTGAAAGAAAGCAGCAACTTTTAATAGGTCTCACCAATGGTGTCTTGCCAGGCAAGTCAATCAGAATTACTACATTAGAGACTTGGCTGGGGTTTCTAGGATCCATGCTGGAGTTTGAAGAAGCGGGTAGATTCTGAGGCCTACATTTCCAGATTGCCAAGTCGGTTTAGGCTGTGAAATTAGTTGTTTCATGAGAAGGCAGCGTAGTTCAAATGAGATTGATGTGATTGTGTTGTTCTTTTACAGCTCAGTAGAAACTACTTGCAGTTGTAAATTGTAGTAGAAATAGGCATCTACTTAAGTTTGATCTTAAGGAATTCCAAAGAAAATAAATGTACCCTAGAGAGTAGGTGGATTTTGAGAGCATATTTTCAACATCACTTTTTCTTTTTAACACATATGGAAATGTGTGGTAGTAAATGAGATTGGTAGAGTGAAGAAAAGTATAGGCAGTCCCTAGGGGCTTTAAACTGAAACATGCCGGGCGGGCTTCCAGTCAGGAAACAGTGGCTGGAGGCTGGAATCTCTACGTTTTCAGGGCTCATCAGGTGGTGCACAGGTGAGGCAGGTAGGTGAGGCTCCAGCTCTGAGGTTGGCAACTGTGTTGTGAAAACACAGAAATGAAAGTTCTTTCATTTCTTAGGCTGTTGAAAGTTGGATGAGAAGCACAGTCTCATAATAAAATCTTATGTAAAGACTAACCAAATAACCCAATTTAGGTTTTAGTCACTGGCAGGCAGGAACACGTCATATATAAAGAGAGAGAGGCTAAGTGTATCTATGTAAACTACCTACCTTCTCAGTGAAGCAGGATGCACCTGTCTAGAGGTGTCTTTGTCACCATAACCATGAATGTTTGGTTGGACTCACAGACTTTATTTCCTTTTGTGGGGTGGGTGAAGGAATAGGTAGTTATCAAGTCACTTTTTCTTTTGCACCAAAAAGTTTCACAAAAATAGGAATTATTTCTTGAACTTGAGAAACCAGTTATTTGACCTATTTATATGTATACTTTAGCGCATTCTTTCTAAAGTAAAAGGAGCATGTATTTTTCTCTTTCATACCATTAGTTCCCTCCCCCAGTGGTCATCAGCAATATATATACCCACAGAGCAATGATGAGATTATGAAAAAAGAAACAGAAAATTCACTTGAAAAAGAATAACTATAAGATACTCCTAAAATTTTCAATACAAATCAGTTTTTGTTATCCAAATTAATTATTCGCAAATATTTGGTAACAGGGATGGCATACACAGTTCATTCCAAAATCTCAGCTCTATGACAAGTGCAAGGCGAATGGAAATGAGCCCCTTAAGCTATTATTGCCATGTGAATAACTCTAGCTTGAATCTGAATTTTATCCTTTTCTCCACAATTCTACCAACTATTACCTCCACCCTTCCACTACTCATTTGCCCCATGGATACGATAAGAGGAAAAATGTACCTGACCACAAGGTAGAATGAAAATCAGAGTAATTTTACACTGAAGAGCGTAATAAATCAAAAACCCATTGCCATCAAGTCAATTCCAACTCTTAATTGACCCTATTGGACAGACTAGAACTGCCTTACATTCCTAGAATGTAATCTTTATAGGAGCAGATCCACAGGTCTTTTCTCCTGCAGAGCTGCTGGTGGGTTCAAACTGCTGACCTTTCAGTTCGCAGCTGAGTGCTTAACCACTGCACCACCAGGGCTCCTGAAGAGCATAATAAAAAACCAAACTCACTACCATCCAGTCAATTCCACTTCATAGCAACTCCCATTGGGTTTCCAAGACTATAGATCTTTACGGAAACAGACTGCCACATCTTTCTTCCACAGAGCAGCTCGTGGGTTCAAACCACCAACCTTTTGGTTAGCAGCCAAATGCCTTAACCACTGCACCACCAGTGCTACTTAAAGAGTATAATGTTGTTGTTGTTGTTATGTGCCATCAAGTCGGACCCGACTCATAGCAATCTCTCCTTGGGTTTCCGAGGCAGTATCACTATGGAAGATTTCCCAACCTTCCTTCTGAGGAGTGGCTGGTGGGTTTGAACTGCCAGCCTTCTGGTTAGCAGTCAAGTGCCTTAGGCACTATGCTACCAGAGCTCCTGAAGAGCATAATAGCAGTTAGTAAGGTAATAAAAGAAAATAATGGAAGAGAGTGAGATAACTATGAAAAAATAAAGGAGTGTTTGGAAGAGAAAGAAGAATGAGTAGAGAAATGTGGCTTTAGGGAATCCATTCATACCTGAATAACCTATTTGAAAATGGTGGGAAATAGGTGACAGAAAAGTGGTATGTAAAGGATAATGCAATGTGTAATAATAGTCAGCAAGGAGAAAGGAAAGGATAAGAAGAAGGGGGAAAATACAATAAAGCAAGAAAGGAAGACACAAAACAAATATAGGAAAGAAAACTAAGAGACGTGAAGGGGGAAAAACAAGATTTAAGAGGAGAGGAATGAGAATCAACAAGTAAAATACAAATTATGTTTCAGATTAGTTCAGCCATAGCTTTAAAATCATATACTGTATTTTCACATACAACACACCCAGTTAACTAACGAGCACATGTATATAACGCCCATAGTACACACAGGAGACTAATGTGAGGAAGTTGCACGATTTGCAAAAGAAATAAATATATGACTTGAACATTATTTGTGTAAAATATGATAATTTCTATCTTAATGAACAGGAGAATGATATGGATAATCCAAAAGAATGGATAATTTCCAAACCATTAATGCATTTTGACTTGATGAGGTACTCATATTTCATAGAACTAGGTAGGTATTTGCCTTTTTTTGTATGGTTTTAAAATTCTTCAATAAAGCAGAGAAGACACAGGATACAGACTTGACTCATTGGAGCCTGGAATATTATCCAGCTCTTTATTCCTAGTTCATTTCCTTCCTACACTTTGGGCTGGAAGTGATCAGTATCAACAAATGTCCTTAGACCATAACTCAGCTATATGGCCACCCACCCTTCCTGCCTTCCTTCATACCACAACACCCTGTTGTTGTTGTTGTTGTTGTAATATGCCATCAAGTCGATTTTGACTCATAGTGACCCCTCCTTGGATTTCCGAGGCAGTATCCCTATGGAAGTAGATTGCCCCATCTTTCTTCCAAGGAGTGGCTGGTGAGTTTGAACCACCAGGCTTCTGGTTAGCAGTCACATGCCTTAGGCACTACACCACCAGAGGTCCTCCATAACACCCTAATCTTCACAATTGCTTAGAACTGGGGAGGAATATTGTTGGGGAGGAAAAGAGCATTTTACTTAAAATAGACATCTATGAATTAGCCTTGAGCACAGGGGGTAGAGAGTGTATCTTAGTTGTCTAGCCTACTGCTGCTATTACAGAAATACCACAAATGGGTGGCTTTAACAAAGAGAAACTTATTTTCTCACAGTCTAGGAGGCTGGGAGTCCAAATGCTGGCTCTAGGGGAAGGTTTTCTCTCTGGGCTCTGGAGGAAGATTCTTTCGGCTTTGCTACAGGGCAGTCTTCATGGCTTGGTGTCTCTTTTTCCTCATCTCTGCTTGTGCACTTGCTTGTTGATGTCTCCAGAGAGTTTGACTGGACACACCCTACCCCAATACTGTCTCATTAACATAACAAAGAATACCCCTTCTAAATGGGGTTGTAACTATGAGTATAAAACCAAAAACAAACAAAAGCTCATTGATGTCAAGTTCATTACCACTTTTAGTGACCCTACAGGACAGAGGAGAATTGCCCCATGGGGTTTCCAAGGCTGTAAATCTTTACAGAAGCAGACTGCTACATCTCTCCAGTGGAGTGGCTGGTGGGTTAGAACTACCAACCTTTTGGTTAACAGCTGAGGGCTTATCCACTGCACCACCAGGGCTTCTTTACCACATGTATAGAGATTAGGATTTACAAAACATGTTTTGGGAGGACACAATTCAAACCATAACAGGATATGAACATCAACTCTCTTTTCTTCTGACTCCTTCTGGACTGTAGTATTCCAGAGTGAGAGTAAACAGAGAGGTTGAAAATTATACGACAGCACCTTATCTACTCTATCAGAAAGCTCTTAAACTTATACCCATTACATCAGTATTTCTTTAAAAAAAAAAGCACAAAAGACCAATCATGCAAGTGCATTTTTCAAGACCTTGAAAGAGCTGAGGGTGTCTAAGTTATGGAGGGTGCATGTGTGATTGTATGTGTCTGTATCAAGGCAGTACAGCTCAGAACCAAGCATCTGTGTGTCTCTACTGTGGCTTCTGAATGTGACAGATGGAAGGGAAAATGTAAAATGAATTAGTGTAGAAGAAACTACATTAGAACAAAAATATCTGTAAGGTCTTGAGATCTGGTTGGCAAAACCCAATCTAAAACACATATGAGTATCATAATTAGTGAGATCCACATGTCAGATTTTCCTGTTTCTGATTAGGATTAACCTCAAAAGTTGGAGTGGGTTCATCTTTAATAATACCTACTATCATCTGGAAGATTTGAAATTATTATTTCCTTTGCTTACTTTTATTGATTCATAGTAGAACTCTTGGAGTTAGAAGGACCTTCCAGGTCACCTAGTATAGTGTTGGCATTCCATTGAGTAATGACCATCTGCTTTCTACTTAGGCACTTCTAAGGATGAGGGGGCTCACTGTCTCACAGATAGACCTTGCCATTTTTGTCACATTGTCATTTTGTGCTGTTGATTCAATTTAGACTCATAGCAACCCCATTTAACAGAGTAGGACTGCCTCATGGATTTTCTTGGTTATAATCTTCATGGAAAAACAGACCACTAGCAACTGGTGGGTTCCAACAGCCAACCTTTTGGTTAGCATCTAAGCATTTAACCATTGCGTCACTGTGATTCCTTTTGCTATTTTTAAACAACAGTGGTTTTGAAAAGGCAGTGGTGTAGTGCCTAGGGCATTTGACTGCTAACCAGAAGACTAGTGGTTCAAACCCATCCAGCCATTCCTCAGAAGGAAGATTGGGAAGATTGGGCAATCTACTTCCATAGTGATACCTCCTCGGAAACCCAAGAGGAGAGGTCACTATGAAACCCAACAGGAGGGTTCAAACCCATCCAGCCACTCCTCGGAAGGAAGATTGGGAAGATTGGACAATCTCCTTCCATAGTGATACCACCTCAGAAACCCAAGGGGAGGGGTCACTATGGAACCCAAGGGGGGGTCACTATGAATCACATCCACTCAATGGCAGTGAGTTTGGTGGTTTTTTGTGGGTTTTTTTTTTTGTAATTTTCAAAAAGTTGTTTAAACTCTTAGATGCATGACATTTATTAGCACAAAACCTCATATCACTTTCATAGTGGGGATGCAGCAGGCAGTTGGGTCTTTTCATGGTTTTTCCCTTTTGTGTTTTTTCTTCTCCAACTCTGATCACCGCCCGGATATTGTTTCTATCAGGAGCTCCACCTCAGCTAATCTTTTTGCTTTTACCTCATGCTTTAGTGGTATCTAGATTATAGGACTCATTTAGAATCTAACTAAGAATGAGAAATGCTTTGCTTACATAAATATAAAGCTTGGCAATCAATAGGGACCAGAAAGGTAGTTTAGCAGAGGCCAGTGATAATTCCAAGAAGCAGTGTCTTTTGGAACAGCAGTGTCTTTTGGAACAGTAGCCCTGCCACTGGCATTATCTGCTTATCTGTCTGGTTTCAAAGTTTCTAGAAGAGACCAGCAGCTACCTTTAGAATACTTCCCAGCCCTTCCTTTGGTGCCTGCATTTCTGTCATTAGGTGTTTGCTCCTTGCCTTTGAATTTGTGTAAAAATGCATGTAGACCAGGAGACTGCTCACTAAGCTCAGGGTGGTCATCTCACTTGGCAGTCATCATTTTTACATCCCTTCCTGGAAGTAAGTTTTAATTGGATGAGGGAGTTGAAGGGGGTGGGTATAGATCAAAAGAGCACAGGTTTGGAGTGGGGGCCATGGGATAGGAAAGAAAAGGGGCATTGGTGGTTCAGTGATAAAATCTCGCCTTCCATGTGGAAGACCTGGTTCTGGACCAATATACCTCACACGCAGCCACCACACCCAGCTGTCAGTAGAAGATTTTATGTTGTTATAATGCTGAACAAGAGCTCAGGTAGCTTAGTGCCTTAGGCATTAGACTGCTAACCAGAAGGCTGGTGGTTCAAGCCCACCAGCCACTCCCCAGAAGGAAGATTGGGCAATCTACTTCCGTAGTGATACCCCCTCGGAAACCCAAGGAGGGGTTGCTGTGAGTTGGATCTGACTGGACAGCAGTGAGTTTGGTTTGTTATAATGCTGAACAGGTTTCAGTGGAGCTGCCAGACTAAGACAGATTAGGAACAAAGGCCTGGTGATCTACTTCTGTAAATCAGCCAGTGAGAACCCTATAGATCCCTGTAGTCCGACCTGCAGATTGCGGGGATGGTACAGGACTGGGCAGCATCTCATTCTGTTGAAGATCAACTCTGAGGCTCTTTCTAGGTCTATTTTTGTTGTAGTTGTTATTGGGTGCCGTCGTGTCATTTCTGACTCATCGCAACTCCGTGTGTGCAGAGTAGGACTGCGCCATAGGGTTTTCAGGTCTGTGGCCTTTCAGAAGGAGATTGCCTCTGAATGGATTCGAACTGCCTTTTGGCTAATACCAAAACCAAACCGAAGTCACTGCCATTGAATCGATTCCTACTCATAGTGCCCCCCGTTGAGCTCCCAAGACTGTAAACTGTTACGGAAATAGATTGCCCCATCTTCCTTCCATGGAGCAGCTGGTGGGTTTGAATAGCTGACCTTCTGGTAAGCGGCCAAATGCCTTATCCACTGTGCCACCAGAGCTCCTTTTTGGCTAAGAGTCAAACCCTTAACCATTTGCACCACCTAGGGACTCCTTTCTACATCTAATTCCTTGCAATATTTTGGCTATAAGGCTACTAGGCTATTACACCAGATCACAGAAAACAGACTGCTCATTTCTGCACCAGTTCCCTGTGGGAATGATATGGGAATAATTCTTAGGTATCCCTCCAGATTGGCCACAACAACCAATGCAGCCAAATCCCTTCAACTCCCCTGACAACCTTTGTTCATTCATACACTTAACCTGTTTGATACATGTCCGAGATTATTTCCTGCCTCTCGCTCCTGTACTTTGGGAGAGTAGTGGGGTGCATTGTCCTCAGTGAGTTTCCCTGAAGCAGGCTGCCATCAGACTTTGGGAGAGGATGCCATCAGAGGTGGGTCTATTCGCCTCACTCAGTACTCTTTCACAGCAACCACAAAGCCAAGATTTCTCTATTAAGTACGCATTCCTAAGACTATAACAAAAGACTTCTGTGAGCTTGAAACCGGGAGGGGAGGGTACAGCGTGAAGGACTGAAGATTTAAAAAGTTTCATTTCTTCCGTGTTGGAGACGGTATTGTGTTTGAATGCAGTTTGGAATCTGCTTCTCCACCACAAAGGGAAATAGAAATCTGCCCTAAAGCTGCACCAGGACCCCAATTGGTCTTTATCCTCATAGCTTAGTGATTTCCTGCCACCCGCGCACAGCAAGGCTTCCTGACATTAAGAGGCCCAGGAAACGTGGCTACGGCTGCCTTAGACCTGGGGTGAGGGGAACACAGTCGGAGACAGGCTGTGCGTCCTTGCCCCCAGGTCACTTGCATAGTCACCAAGCTGACACTTCCGCCTTGCTGAGCTGATGTTTAACCAGACCTGTTCTCGCCTGCCACAGCTGACACCACAGCTGACCTGCCCTCCAGAGATGGTAGGTTTCATTGTTTGAGAAGAGATACAGGAAATCCAAGTTTTCCATCCTTCCAAACCAAGAAGAAAGTACCAAGAATTGCAAAGAATGTCTCCAGCCTACCCAGCAAGGGCACAGTGTCGCTCCGCCCTGCATGGGAGGGAAACTTGCTTCCCTGCCTGGTACTTCCAAGCACTATGAGCCAAGCTCTTGCATTTTCAGTAGCAGAGTTAATGTGGCCATGACTCAGAATTATGGGACCCCAGATGCTAAGGAAGTGAACTAACTTCTTTTCAGCTCACAGAGGACTCGTAGGCAACAGTGGGTTTCATGTTCTAATGAAACAGTATAGAAATTCTATCCTTGTTGGCTAAGTCATGTGTGGTGTAAGTTCGTTCTCTCTCTCTCTCTCTAACACACACCCACATCCTCTATTTCTTGCTCTTTTTTTTCTTCAAGTTCTGAGCTGTGAACCATGAGTGCAGCCCAAATTCCTTTTAGCCAAGGGTCTTCCCAAACACAACTTTGAAAAGATTTCTTCTTGTGTTATGCCCATCCAGAGTTGCATGCTGTTCCTTGGATTTAGAAAAGGGCAGAGAAATCTTCCACTCCATTTAAGGAGAGGCTGTATGGTTAGTAGATAGGGCCTTTAGCACAGGATTAACAACACAAATAAAAAGAAATACACATGCAAAATGAAAACCTAATAATGGAGAACAACTTACAATTATATAGCACTTTTCTTCCAGAGAGTACTGAGCCCTTCCTTGTAAATTCTGCCTTTTTCTCACAGAGCATGAATTATTTCCTAGAAATGATTTAGGCTCTTTTGGAAAATGCATTGATTCTTTTACCCATCATGATCCCTGTTACAGTAAAACCTCTATTATCTGATTTTCGGTGAATTATAAAACTATACTGGTATATATATTTTACCAGTACAGTGACAGCTGGTGTTTATAATGGTGACCCCAAAGTTCTGTAAGATCCTGAATTGCCCACCGAAGAATCAAGGAAAGATTAAATTATATTCAATAGTGTTTAATGGTAAGTCTCTATTTTATTGTATTAAAAACTTTTCTAGGAAAGCCCAAGTATATGGCCACGTTAATTTTCTAGGGCAGTACCAATTCAAAATGTTATATTCTTTCTTGCTTTGTAAATCTATTGTTATAAAAAAAATTAATATTTTAGATCTGAACTACAGATGATTGCATCTCAAGCTTGGCAGAGAAACAATTTTGTTTTCAGAGCAGGTGTTAAGTATGTGATAAATATGATCACCAAAGTATAGAACAGGTCCCCCCAAACACACTCCGCTGTTATTTCTTGAGATCCTAGCCCAGCTGCAGGAGTTCTGAGTTGTGCCAAGATTTGACACCAGCAGTCAGAGGCTGACAGCCCTTCAGCATGCACATCACAAATGGCTCAGGGTGCTAGCCCTCTTTGTTGAATTGTGACTCTCTCTTTAGGCTCTGTGAGAGTTTGTATCATTTTCCTTGAAGGAAACCTTGTACAGAAAAATAAAGGGAATATACCATGAGGAGACTTTAACCCAGGACTAGGAACTCAGTGCGTATCTAGGAAAGGGGATGAGACAGATGCACCGCAGGAGAAGGAATGTGAACAGAATGCCCGTTGCACCACTGCCTCTCCTTTGCATCAAGCCCTTCCTTGAGAAGCATGATGCAAATTATATTCCAAGGTGGATATGATACAGGCACAGGGACCTGGGTTTCTTGTCAGAAAGACGAGAGCTTGAACCAAGAAGAGCCTAGTGGAGAAAGAAACAGAGGACCTAAAGCAGCAGAAAAAGATGTACTTTACTCTCCTGGGGTTCCTCAGCTCACATACTTGGCTAAAGAGATTGAATCATGCTACCAAATAGGATACCTGCTTGTCATTTAATGGTGCTTTACAGTACCGTCAAAGAACTTTCATATCCATTGTCTCAGTTGATCTCACCGCAGCCGTGTAATGTGGACAGGATAAAAATAATTATACCTACTTTACATTTGAGAAGTCAGATTTAAAGACAGTGAGTGACTTACCGAGGTCCTATCAGAACAAGTAGGTAACAATGCCAGGCTTAAAGGCAAGGCTTCTAATTCTTACCCAGTGCTCATTCTGTGATCCCCTAAACCCACAATACCCTGCTAGAAAAGAATCACTCTTTACAGTGACTGGTCCCCCAGTACCTGGTAGAAAATGCATTTGATGTGTATGGAGAGTATCCTTGGTAGACAGTGACCCATGTGGCAACACTGCTTTGGAAGTTTGGTATGTGAGAATAGCCAAGAAATTCAGTATATTCCTTCCAGTTCCTGTGAATTGACTCCAACTCACAGTGATTCCATCAGAGTAGAATTGCTCCATGGGCTGATTTTTTCAAAGTAAACTGCCAGTCCTTTCTTTCAAGGCACCTCCAGATGGACTCTTTAACTTCCAACCTTTCAGTTAGTAGCCAAGCACGTCAAACTTTTGCACACAGACACACACACACACACACCTGGGACATTTGCTGTATTAGAAGAGCCAAAATATCTCAATTGCAATCAGGGGCAGAGTGCCCAGTAAGCAAGGTGAGCACAGTCTTACTTGTACTTACTTTCTAAACTGTAATGAACAATTTCATGTTTTTCATCACTTCACATGCCACCTGTGAAACTGTTCACTACAGATTAGTAAGTAATCACAAATAAGCCTGTGCCTCCCTCACTTACTGGGTACTCCGTCCCTGTCAGGGAGTATAAGTTTAAAGAGGCTTTGATTCCGTAGGAAGGTGCTGTGCGGTCGGGAGAAAGAGACACTAGCCATACCTAGAAGCAGAATCTTTGATGTGAAAAAAATGTAAAAATTGTTCACTACCAATTAGTAAGTAAGCACAGTTAATCCCGTGTTTACCTTGCTTAGTGTGTAATCAATTTTAATACATTGAACTGTACATTTTATTTTAATACAGAAATTAATATTACTTGTCCAGAAGTCTTCTTCGTCTTCTCCTTGGCCACAAACAACACACCTTGGGCTGACCAGCCACCATGCCAATTCAAGTATGCTAACACTTACCAGGACAGGTTCCATGGGAAATACAAAGTCAAACAGGAGTAGTTTTGCATTTGGAGCTTATTGTCTAGCGGGAAAAACAACATCTGCACTGATAACTCTAGCTTAATACAAAGTTCTGAAAATTCTGTGATATAACTTCAAAATGCCCTGGAAGCAAAAAGACAGGAGGAAAGACAGACATTTTTAGAAGATGTCTTTATGGGACAAGTGACTTTTGTTCTAAGCCATAAAGGGATGAATTTCAACAGGCAGAGATGGAGGAAAAGCATATTGCAGTCTGATGAAGCAGCGTGTGAGCAAAGGCAGGCCAAGGAATGCCTGCACCGCAGCAGATTTCTTTGGTTATATTATGGCAGTGTCAGGAAAAGGTCTAGAAAAGTGCTGGATTTGGGTATTGAATGCTTCTTTAAAGAGTATGATTTTATTCTGTGTATCTTTGGTGAAGGACCTTGAAGGTTTTTAGTCAAAGAAGTAGTGGGAATGGTTCTTAGGGAAAAATTCTCTGGGAACATTGTATATTCTCAGTGAGTATTTATTGTTGTTCTGGTTTTATACCAATTACAGTATGGAGCTTGGTATCTCTGAGCCTAAAGTTTATACTTCCAGAGGAGAATGAAAATGTCTGTTTTTGCTCTGATCAATCTGCTTCCCTCAATTGGGCCCTGGACACTGCTCATCAAGACTTTGGGGATACCAAGTTAGCTCTCTCCTGTTCCCCGCAGCTGTCATCATAAATGGGGACCTGTTTTCTAACTGACAATCCCAACCTCTTCTTGTCACACGCCCAGACAGCCTCACCTTCTCTTTTACAGGGACCAGTCAGCCCTCCTTCTTCCTCTCCTCCCCAACCTCAGTTTATCTGCATTCATTCTAATCTCAGTGGAAAAGGTCCTTTTCTTCTCTGTAATGGGGCCCTTTCCCAGGAGTTCTGCCTCAGATACCCCAGCCTCTTCTCTGCACATGCAGCCTCTTTCTCATTTGCATTTAGTTCCCTTCTGTCTTAACAGAAACCTACCCAAATTCTGTATCACTATTCACTACCACCTCATCTCTTTTTCCCTTCACAGCCAAGTTTTAAGAGTTGTCCACACATTCTCTCTACTTCCTTATTTTCCATTCATTTTCAGCCCAGGACCATTCTATACCCATTACACCTCTGTTCTGGCTCGATCACCAGTTGCTACATTCAAAGGATATGCCTCAGTCCCCCTTATCTTTATTCTCTACAGCATGTGATGTATCGATACAGCATGTCTGCTTCTTGAAATTCATATGTGTCTTGGCCTGCAAGATAGCATTCTCTCCTGATTTGTCTCCTGCTGTTCCATCCTTCAAGAGCACTCCTTTTTTTAGCTGTTTATTCCCACCAGCCACTTCTTGGAAGGAAGATTGGGCAATCGTTGGAAACCCAAGGAGGGGTCACTATGAGTTGGATCTGACACGACAGCAGTGAGGGATTTTTTTGAGTTTTTATTCCTTAAATGTTTTCCTCTGGAAATTTCATCCACTCCAATAGCTTCAAACTTGATCAGTATAATGAAGATTTCCCTTTTTTTTTTTTTTTTTTTAATCTCTACTCTGTATCTTTCTCTTAAACACCAGATGCATGTATACAGCTGCCCACTGGACCTCTTCACCTAGATGTCCCACAGTTACTTTATTAAGAAAACTGTATATATTTCCTCTCTTCTCCACCTTCATCAATGATGGGCATGAGAATCCACCTAGTTGCTAGAATCAGAAGCTTGGATTTCATCATTGACTGCTTCCTCACCATTGAATTAATCACCAGGCCCCATCAATTCTGCATCCATAATATCTTGAGCCTATCTTTTTTCCATTCTTCTGCTTTCACTCAGGCTAACAATATCTGTCATCTTAGTTTGTGCAATAGCCTTCTAACTGGTCTCCTCATACCAGTCTTACTCTGTTCTAATTCATCCTCCTCTCTACAATTGGAATGATCCTTCAAAAACAGTATCTGATTATATTACTTCTTTGTTTAGAATCCTATGACTCCGTTAACCTCAGGATAAAGCCTAAAATAAACTCCATAGTACAGCAGACAAGGCCCTTCCTAATAATCCCAAACCCAAACCCATTGCCGTTGAGTCAGTTCTGACTCAGTGATCTGTAAGACAGAGTGGAACTGCCCTTCTGTAATTAAGGCTGTAATCGTTACAGAAAAAGATTGCTACTTCTTTCTCCAGTGGAGCATCTGGGGTGAGTTTGAACTGCTGACTTTTAGCTTACCAGCTAAATGTTTAAACACTGTGCCATAAAGGCTCCATCTTCCTAATAATAGCTAACATTTGTTAAGTGCTTAATCTATGCCAGGCACTGCTCTAAGTGCTTTACACATGTCTAATATATTTTATGTTCACAACTCTCCTGTTACTAACCAGTTTTACGATTGCGGAAGCTGAGGCACATATAGATAGGTAAGTAACCCACTCAAGGCCACATAGCTACTAAATTGTGGAGCCAAGATTCAAACCTAGGAAGCTTTACCCTAGCACTCCACTGCTAACCATTAGGCTACCCTGCCTCTTCATCATGAGATATAACTTCTCATTCATTCAACAAATGTTTATTGAGCATACACAATGTACCAGAAACTGTTTGAGGTACAAGGGATATCACAGTAATCAAAACAAAGACCCATTAACATTCTAGTGAAGAAAATTATTAATAAACAAGTAAATAGCAAATTGTCTGTTGTTGTTATTAGGTGCCATTGAGTCAGTTTTAACTCATAGCAACCCCATGTACAACAGAATAAATCATTTCCTGGGCTTGGGTCATCCTTACAATCGTTGCCATGCCACTGTGTCAGTCCATCTCATTGAGAGTCTTCCCTCTTTGTGCACTGACCCTTTACTTTATCCAGCATGATATTCTTCTCCAGGGTCTGTGCCTTCTGACAACATGACCAAAGTATGAGATGAAGTCTGGCCATTCTGGCTCTTAAGGAGCATTCCAGCTATATTTCTTCCAAGACAGATTTCTTCATTCTTCTAGCAGTCCATGGTACAGTCAGTATTCTACTCCACCACCACAATTCAAATGCTGCATCAATTCTTCTGTGGTCTTCCTTATTCATTGTCCAGTTCTCACATGGTTATGAGGCTATTGAAAATACTGTGGCTTGGATCAGGTGTGCTTCAGTCTTCAAATTGATATCTTTGCTCTTAAACACTTGAAAGAAGTCTTTTGCAGCAGATTTGCCCAGTGCAGTACTTCATTTGTTATTTTGACTGCTGTTCCTTCCATAGGCATTAACTCTGGATCCAAGTAAAATTAAATCCTTGACAACTTCAGTATTTTCTCCATTTATTAAGATGTTGCTTATTAGTCCAGTTGTGAGTATTTCTGTTTTCTTTGTGTTGAGCTGTAATCCATACTGAAGGCTGTAGTCTTTGATCTTCATCAGTAAGTGCTTCTAGTCTTCTTCACTTTCAGCAAGCAAGGTTGTATCACCTGAACATTGCAGATTTTTAATGAGTCTTCCTCCAATCCTGATGCCTCAGTCTTCTTCTCATAGTCCAGCTTCCGAGATCATTTTCTCAGCATACAGATTGAATAAGTATGGTGAAACATACAACCCTGATGCAAACCTTTCCTGATTTTAAACCATGTAGTATTCCCTTGTTCTGTTCAAAGACTGACTTTTGGTCTCTGTACGGGTTCCTCATGAGCACAAGTAAGTTCTGGTATTTCCATTCTTTGACTTGTTATGATCCACACAGGTGAATGCCTTTGCACAATCAATAAACACAGGTAACATCTTTCTGGTATTCTCTGCTTTCAGCCAAGATCCATCTGACATCAGCAATGATATCCCTCATTCCATGTCCTTTTCTGAATCTGACCTGAATTTCTGGCAGGTCCCTGTCAATGTACTGTTTTGAGGAGTTGTTTTGTTTTGTTTTCAATTTTTATTGGGATTTGGGTGAAAGTTTACAGAGTAAATGCATTTTTCATACAGCAGTTCATACACATTTTGTTTCATGACATTGACTGCAATTCCCCACAATGTAATAGCTCTCTTTCCACTTCCTCCCTGTAGTTATCTGTTCCCTGTGTCCTTCTCTCCCATGCATTCCTGCTCCCCTCCTGCCCCCCAGCTTTCTCCCTGTGCAAACACTGCCCTTCTGCTCTCCCATGATTGATTGGCTGCTCCAAAAGGCGTATCTACATAAGGTAAATGTTCACCCCATATGCCTGTCTGTTGTTTGCTTAGAAGCCACAGGAGTGAGTTTAATTCCAGACCTGAAGGGTAACTAGGGGCCATAGTCTCAGGGGTTCTACAAGGCTCTATTCCTGTTAATGTACTGTTGCAACAGTTTTTTTAATTATCTTTAGCACGATTTTACTTGTGTATGATATTAATGATATTGTTTGATAATTTCTGCATCCTGTTGAATCATCTTTCTTTGGAATGGATACAAATATGGATCTCTTCCAGTTGGTTGGCCAGGTAGTTGTCTTCCAAATTCCTTGGTATAAGCGAGTGAGTTCCCTCCATTACTGCATCTTTTTGTTGAAACATCTCGGTAGATATTCGGTTACTTTCTGGAGCCTTGTTTTTCTCTTATTCCTTCAGTGCAGCTTGGACTTCTTCAATACCATCAGTTCTTGATCATATACTAATTTCTGAAGTGGTTGAATGTCAACCAATTATTTTTGGTACAGTGACTCTCTGGATTCCTTCCATCTTCTTTCAATGCTACCTGCATTGTTCAATATTTTGTCCATAGAATCCTTCAATATCACAACTCAAGGCTTGTGTTATTTCTTTGGTTCTTTGAGCTTGAGAAATGCTGAGCATGTTCTTCCCCTTGGATTTTTCACCACCAGGTCCTTGCACATTTCATTATGATACTTTACTTTGTCTTCTCAGTCTGCCCTTTGAAATCTTCTGTTCAGTTATTTTATTTCATCATTTCTTCCATACACTTTAGCTAGTCTCCATTCAAGAGCAAGTTTTAGAGTCTGCTCTGACATCCATTTTGGTGTCTTCATCCTTTACAGTCTTTTTAATGACCTTTTGCTTTCTTCATGTATGATGTCCTTGATGTCATCCCACAACTCATCTGGTCTTTGGTCACTGGTATTCAATGCATCAGTATTCTTGAGAAGTGAGAGATATGTTATGTTTTGGCTCTTGTGGACTTGTCTTAATTTTCTTCACCTTCAGCTTGAACTTGTGTATGAGCAATTGACGGTCTGTTCCACGGTCAGCCCCTGGCCTTGTTCTGACTGATGATATTAAGATTATCCATCAACTCTTTCCACAGATGTAGTCGATTTGATTCCTGTTCATTCCATCTGGCGAGGATGACTGTATAGTCACCGTTTATGTTATTGAAAAAAAATACTGGCAATGAATAAGTCACTGGTCTTACAAAAGTCTATCATGCAGTCTCTAGCATCATTTCTTTCGCCAAGGCCATATTTTCTAGCTATCAGTGCTGCTTCTTTGTTTCTAACTTTTGCATTCTGATCACCGGTAATTATCAATACATCTTGAATGCATGTTTGGTCATTTTCAGATTACAGAATTGGTAAAAATCTTCAATTTCTTTATATTTGGCTTTAGTGATTGGTGTGTAAATCTGAAGAATAGTCATATTAACAGGTCTTCCTTGTAGGCATATAGATATTACTCTGTTACTGATAGCATTGCACTTCAATATAGATCTTGAAATGTTCTTTTGATAATGAGTGTGATGCGAAAATAAAAAAAAAAAAAAAATGCACTGTCGTGCACTCCTTGGGCTTCTGAGGCGGTATCTTTACGGAAGTAGATCAACCAACCTTCCTTCCGAGGAGTGGCTGATGGGTTTGAACCGCCAGCCTTCTGGTTAGCAGTCAAATGCCGTAGGTACTACACCACCAGTTCCTCCTTAATTTGTCATTGCCAGCATAGTATACCATATTCAAAATGACTGATTCAAAATGGTCAATTCTAGTCAGTTTCAGCTTTCTAATGCCTAGGATATCGCTCTTTATGCATTCCATTTCATTTTTGACAACTTCCAATTTTCCTAGATTCATACGTCCTACATTCCACACTCTGATTATTAATGGATGTTTATAGATGTTTCTTCTCATTTTGAGTCAAGTCACATCAGTAAATGAAAGTCTCAAAAGCTTTACTCCATCCACATCATCAAGGTTGCCTCTACTTTGAGGAGGTAGCTCTTCCCTAGTCTCTATATTTCCCAGCTGTTCATGAGGTTCAGTGACCAGCCCCCACCCCTACTCCCCCAAAATGGACCTGGCCGCCTCCTGCTTCCTAATCTGTCTTAGCCTGAAAGTTCTGCTAAAACCTGTCCGCCATGGGTGACCCTTGTAGTATTTGAAATAACTGGTGGCATAGCTTCCAGTATCACAGCACCACACAAACTCACACAGTACAACAACTAACAGACAAGTGGTGGAGTAAACTATATAGATAGTGATAAATGCTAAAGAGAAAAATAAAGGAAGAAAGAGGTTAGTTAAGAAGGAGTCAGAAAGGAGCAATGTATGGTTTCAGATGGGATGTCCATGGAAGACTAAAGGAAGTGAGGTGTTCTGGGAGTGGAATACTCCAGCTTAAGGAAGAGCAAGCATAAAGGCTTTGAGGCAGGAATGTGCCTGGCATGTGTGAGAAGCAGGGAGGAGGTCATTGGCTGGAGCCAGGGTGAGGAAGGAGAAGGGTGGTAAGAGATGAGGTCAAAAGGTCATTTTAAGGCCTTGAATATTTACTCTGAGTGAAATGGGAAGCTCCTGGAGGATTTTGATCAGAGGACTGACATGATGTAAATTATGAGCAGAGGAATGGCTTGTTTTTAAAGGAGCATTGTAGCTGGTATGTTGAAAATAGACTATAGAGGAACAAGTTAGGGGCCAGTAACCATAAGTCAGGCAAGTGATGATGGTGACTTAGACTAAAGAAGAGTGACAGTAGTCAGATTCTGTATGTATTTTGAAGGCAGAGTCAGTAGCATTTGCTAATGGACTGGAAGGGGTTGTGAAGGAAAGAGTACTAGACAAGGAGACTGTAAAGTTTTGGGCCTAGAAAATTGATAGAATTGGTATTCTCTGAGATGGGGAAGACTAGGATCAGCAAGTTCAGACAAGTAATATCAGGAGTTCAGTTTGGAGCATACCAAAAACCAAACCCATTGTTGTCTAGTCAGTTGTGATTCATAGTGATCCTAGAGAACAGAGTTAAATTGCCACATAGGTATTCCAAAACTAATCTTTACCAAAGCAGACTGCCACATCTTTCTCCTGCAGAGTACCTGGTGGGTTTGAACCTTTTGATTAGTAACTGAGTGCTTAACCACTATACCAGCAGGGCTCCTTAGTTTGGGGCATAGTAAGTCTAAAATGCCTATTAAACATCAAAATGGAGATGCTTCCCACACACACACACACCCCAAACATATATTCACATACATCTCATGTTCTATTCCTATTGAACAATCCAAAGCTTCCCAAACCGGTTGTGATCCTTCCTGTGTGTAGTCCTCACACTTGACTGGAAAGCAGTTACCCTCATTCTTAAATTCATGCTTCAGTTCAGAAAATCTTCTCTAGTCCTGCACTATCGTACTGATTTATAAATGTCTATTTACATTTCTGGGAGCTCTGGGAGCTTAGTGCCTAAGGCATTTGACTGCTAACCAGAAGGCTGGTGGTTCAAACCCGCCAGCCACTCCTCAGAAGGAAGATGGGGCAATCTACTTCCGTAGTGATACAGCCTCGGAAGCCCGAGGAGGAGTCGCTATGAGTCGGGTCCGACTCGACGGTACACAACAACAACATTTATATTTCTTTCTTCCCTACCAGCCTCTATGGTCCATGTATCATTCACCTTGATGTACCCTGCTTCTAACATAAGATGCAATGCATAATGGGTACCTAATATGTGTTTGGAGTCCCTGGAAAGTTAATGGTTAATGTTCTTGACTGCTAACTGAAAGATTGTAGGTTCAAGTCTATCCAGAGGCACGTTGGAAAAAAGACCTGGCAGTCTATTTCCGAAAAATCAGCCATTGAAAACCCTATGGAGAACTGTTCTCCTCTGACACAAAAGGGGTCTCCATGAGTCGAAATCAACTTGATGGCAACTGACTGGTTAATATGTGTTGGGTGGCTAAGTAGGTGACTGGGTGGGGAGATGGACCAATGAGCACTCAGCAGAGTTATAACAAACTCTGTTTGGTAATGGTGGAAACTCCCCTGGAACTTTGCCAGGTGAGATGATCACCCTAGATTGAAATGAAAGAAACAGCAGATGTCAGGAAGTTTGAGTGTTAATCCCGACACGTATGTTAGAACAATACAGCATGGGTCCCCTTTCCCACACACTCTCCCTACCTTCCTACCCCAGCTCTGGCTTCTGGTCTTGTTAATCTCTGTCATCAGTAAACATATACCCTTCACTTTACACATCCAAGTCTATAGAGGAAATTTTAGTTATAAAAGCAGAAGCGTATTTAACCTAATGACGTGCTACAAGCTTGCTTTCCACAGGCCTCTGGGTCTGCCAAAATGATCAGGCCTCATTATTTAGGAAGCTGCCTCAGCCAGGCATTACTAATTTGGGCATTACTAATTCAAATGCCTATTCAGGCAAATGAGCAATGAATGTAAAATGCTTTTGTCAGTGAATTGCAAGTGAAGGGAAGAGGGAGGGGTGAAGTAAAGGGAATGTGATAGAGTTTTGCTTCATTTCCAGAAAGGACTGTCATTGCTTCCTGGAAGCTGCTCTTGGCAATAGACATGGGGAATGGGAAAGATTTATTTCCTTATGCCAAAGCTCAATAATTCAGCTTGAGTATTTCAAATCAATACGTTTCTTGCAAGGTTTCCAAGGGCCGCATTAGAAAAGCCATTTTTAAAAATTATCATTACATGACGGCATCTTCTGATGAGAGTGGCATGTCAGGGATGAGCAGGGTCTTCCAAACAGATAAAACTAGTGAGAAGGGAGGCAGTTAAAAGCAGGAAAGCGGAGTTAGAGCTGACAGCAAGGCCAGGCACACCTGCAGAGCCGCTGGCATTGTACACCTCATTGATTTTGTGGGGCTCGTTCTGAGATGAGCAGCTGACTCTCTCCTCCGCCGGCTTACATGGGAAATCTGTGACTACAGCATAACTCCATATTTCTTTGTTGTTGTTATTAGATGCTGTTGAGTTGATTTTGACTCATAGCAACCCCATGTGTCAGAGCAGAACTTCCCCATAGGGTTTTCTTGGCTGTAATCTTACGGGAACAGCCCACCAATCTTTTTCTCCCCAGAGCTAGCTGCTGGGTAGGTTTGAATTTCCAGCCTTTTGATTAGCAGCTGACCACCTAAGCACTGTACCACTAGGGATCCTCCATGTTTCTTTGAAGCAGTTTGTCCTTAAGCATGTAAAATACTTTGTTGTTGTTGTTATGTGCCGTCGAGTCGGCCCCGACTCATAGCGACCCCTCCTTGGGTTTCCGAGGCAGTATCACTACGGAAGTAGGATTGCCCAACCTTCCTTCCGAGGAGTGGCTGGTGGGGTAGGTATTTATACTGTGATCTAGAATTCCTAAAATGTTCAGCCTGTAGGCTGAGTCACTCAGATATTTGTGACTTTTTTTAATTCTATGCTTCTGACAACTGAAAGTCTTAACTTTTTGTGATACCTATTGCCATCGAGTCAATTCTGATTCATAACGACCCTTACAGGACAGAGTAGAACTGCCTCCATAGGGTTTCTAAGCCTGTCAATCTTCACAGAAGCACACTGCCTCATTTTTCTCCCACAGAGCAGCTGATGGGTTCAAACCACTGACCTTTCGGTTAGCAGCCAAGCACTTAACCACTGTGCCACCAGGCTCCTCTTTTTATAATAGGAGGTGTGAAAAGACAGTACAAGGCTGTGTTTTTATTGTTGTTGTTTTAATCTCAAAACTAATGCCTTTCACTTTGGAATTTTATTATCACTTGAATCATCCCTTAGTTCTTTAAATGAAAGAAGTCATGTGTTCTCTTCCTTGACATCCAATTTCCACTGAGCCTGAAAGCCATTTTATTGTTCATACTCACTGGGTGCTATCTCTGTGCTGCATGGATATAGTGGTCCCTGCACTTTGCATGGTAGCCCCATTTAGTGTGGCCAGAGACCCCTCAGATTATCATCCATCTTTCACTTACTACCACAAACACCAGCAGCAGTTCACCAAGAGACATAGGATTGGGGGTCTTTTTTTATTAGACCCAGAGGGATGCTGTCCTTTCAAATATGCCATATTATGGGATGCAGTCTAGGAAGACAGTATGGACAACAGTATAGTTTTTAATCTCAGATCACCACATAAAAGCAGAGCAACTCAATAGCAAAATCAAAAAACCCATGAACAATATTTACAACAAAGCTAGGTGACAAGATATTACCAAGATATAAAGGGGTTTTTGATAGATCTGAGAACAGGAAAACCTCAAAATAATCAAGAGGTATCCCCTGAAAGGTATGGAGGCTCAATTTGAGAAGAGTGGGTATAAGTGGGAGTTCTTTTGTTCATTCCCAGGGTGGGTGAGTTGAAGTGCTTGTGGTAAGGTCTGAAGGGTGTATAGCATCCTAGGCACTGTGAAATCTGAGACTAACCAGCCCAGTCCTTCTTCCAAGATGCGTTGCACTAAGGAGAAACTTGCTGGGAGTAGAATCAAATCGAGGATAAGAACAACAGAGACTTAGGAAAAAGGTCCAACTAAAAGTGAGAAATGGACACAGAACCAGGAAATTTCAGAAACAAGTCACCTCTTTTGTTTTGTTTTGTTTTTCTGCATGTAGTGATTTGCTTTCTAAAAATTCAGGAAAACTAATTTCATATGAAAATGAGCAATAGAAAGTAATAAAGTCAAACCCCATGCAAATTTTTGTAAGAAATAAATAAATAAGGAGCAGAATAACATCCCCAAAGAAAGCATGCTAAAAAGACATGGCTTACAGCATTCAAAACTGTAACCTACTACCAAACAAGCTAAAAGATACTAAGAAAATGATAGAAGATATGAGAGGAAAAGAACATAAATCAGAATTAGAAAAAAATCAGAAATGAAATGACAGAACTTGGGAAAGACTGAGAAACAAAAATTATTTCTGAATTGAAGAGTAAATTAACACAGTTCCCTAAGAGAAAACAAGAAGGTGAAAGTAAAAAAACAAAATAAATAAATAAAAAACAATTCAAAAGAAAGTGACACATATTGAAGACAGGCAAGGAAATGTCAACTTTGAGTAATAGGAAATCAGTGAAGAAGAAAACAAGAATAAGAGAACAGAATAAATAAAAGATTGTAAGTCAGGAAAACTTTGAAACTACATATTGAAACAGTACATCGTGCCAACTCAAATATCAACCCAGAACTACCAGCACCAAGATACATTCCAGTAAAATTACTAAACTTTAAAGAAATAGGAAAAGTTCTGAGAGCATCTAAGTAAAAACAGCAAAGTGACTTAAAGGAAATGAAATTAGATTATCATCAACCTTTTGTATGGCAAGTGGAGTAACACAGTTACTCAACAAAAGAAAATGTGAGTCAAGGATTTTGTATCCAGCAAAACTGACTTTCAGGTGTAAAGCCTACAGGCAAAGGGTTATCAATTCAAAGTCTATTATTCCTCTGAGTCCTAAGGAATCTGCTAGAAAATGAACTTGAGAGACCCAGATGATGACTAAAGAGATAGCAAAGAAGGACAGTGGTGAACATTAAATATATAGCTACTATAGATCAAAAACTAGATGAAAGTTTAAAGGGAGAATCTGATGTGTAATGTCTTTATGTTTAGTGAGGTTCAATAGAGGTCAACTTGAAAAAAAAATGAGAAGAGCAGATGTAAAAACGTTAACTATTCATAGTAATGATACTGAGTTAGTGGTATTGGTATTGTTACTGTGAGACTATTGTGTGTCTAATGTGGGATAAAGTAAACGGTAAATGAATAATGATGGCTGTTAAGGGACATTCTAATTCTATCTTCCTTTGTGTTCTTAAGTCAGGATTCTTGGTAGAAAAGAAAGGAAATACAGATGATCGTATAGGAGATGTTGAATGAATAACCCTGAGGTCCTGAATTTGAATCAGAAGTGATAGAATAAACTCATGAGGTATTTTATCTTCAAAAATGAAAATCTATCTATCTAGATAGATATACACACATATATATTAAAAAAATATCAGACATATGTCTGAATATCTGGGTATATATACACACACATATTTTCTAGCTCTATTCAATGAAGAGGCCTAGAAATAATGACCAATCCAGTAGCAGTAAATATTCCTAGTACCCAAATTGTGGTCTTAAGATCCACTAAGAAAAATCAAACTTCTTGGGAAAATAACTGATTCCATGTCCAGGGCAAGAAATATAAAAGATGGGCCTGGAATATCTTGTCATAACTGATAACCAGGAAGTTGTCCGGAGTATACTTGAAGAGGTTTATACTGGCCGAAGGTGGGACAATTTGAACTTCAAAAAGATAATAGTTGCAGAAGATTAAAACTCATAAATAGATTTAAATCCATTCATCCATAATGATAATTTGGGGAAAAAAAAAAAAAACAGTTGATCTCCTTCAGATGATAATACGCAATCAATTCATTATCTTGAAAACTGGCAAATAAAAGCCCCTGGATGGGACAGACAGTCTGCACTCAGCTGGTAACCGAAAGGTTGCTGTTTCAAGCCCATCCAACTGGCACTGCAGAAGATCCAGGCTTGGCGATTGCCTCTGTAAAGATCACAGCCAACCCTACTCCGTAGCCAATAGAGTGTCTCCAAATAAACACCTCAAAAAAAAAAAAAAAAGCAAATCAGGGAAAGAACTAAGTATTATTCTGCCTTTCCTGTATGAATGTGCCACTGGCCAACCAAATAGTAGATGAAGGGAAATAGCTCTTTGTAAAAAAAATTCCAAATGATAAACAAAAATGAGATGATAGAATTGGAATGTCACTATTTTACTGCCCTCAGTTAACTACTGATTAACGCATGTAGTCATGGAAAATCTGCAGTTCCCAACATCACAAAATGAGAGACAACCTGACTGTATATGTCTCCTGGTGAAAGGACACAGCACCACATATAGTTTTGCCAACTGCAAAATCTGAGCCTGATCAAGCCTCTGTATCCTGCTGCCAATTTGCATGAAATACCGAGGGCAGAGGAGCATATTGAATTGCAACATGAGTACACAGTCAGCAGCTCCTGACAGTGGGACACTCTACAGGCCAGTTGCCCTGGGTTCTTACACAGGGATATTAGAAGGAAAGAAAGGAGTGGAGGGAGGACTCGGAGATACAAAGATACTTTCAAGTCTCTTAAAAGATTTTTTTTTTTTTTCTTAAATTGACAACACTGGACTAGAGTGTCTAGGAATGCACAGTTGGGTGATAAAACTATAAAGTAACACAGGAAAGTGATTACTATAAATCAGAGTGGTCACCTGGGGATGAGGGGGACTTGAGATGGATTGGTATGTGGAGGGGCAGCAATCTGTGTCTTAATCTGGGCAGTGATTTAAAGGATAGTCACCATATGATAACTCATTACACATTTGTGATGTATTGAGCACTTTTATGTATTAGGTACTATGCAAAGTATTTATACAGATCATCATCATTCCTCCAGTAGCACTATTCTTAGCCAGTTTTACTGCTGGGGAAACTGAAGTTCAGAGAGGCAATTTGCCTAAGATCACAGTATTAGTTTCCCAGGGCTGCTATAACAAATTGCCACAAACCTGGTGGCTTAAAACAGCAGTAGTTTATTCCCTCATAATTCTGGAAACCAGAAGTCTGAATACAGGTGTCAGATTCCTTCAGGCTCTCGCAGAGAATCCTTCCTTGCCCATTTCAGCTTCTGGTGTTCCAGAGGTTCCTTGGTTTATGGCTCTATCACTCCAGTGTCGGCCTGTTTTCACATGGCTTTTCTCCTCTTTGTGTCTCTTCTCTTGCAAAGACACTTGTCACTGGAATTTTGGGCCTACCTATAGGATTTCATTTCAAGATCCTTTATTTAATGACATCTGCAGAAACCCTTTTTCCAAATAAGATCATACTCAAAGGTTCTAGAGACGTAGACACACCTGTTCTAGAGAGCAGCATTCAACCCATCCCAGCCACCAAGCTAGTAGATGGCAGAAACAGAATTCGAATTTTACTTCACAATAAAGTGGTTTAAAAATTTTAAGATTCCCGGCAAGTTAACAATTCTTGCCAAGAAGTCAAAGGAAACTGCATGCTTCAGTTAAGTGCTCAACTACCAGCTGGGATGTGGGTGGCTTAAACCCACCCAGAGGTACCTCAGAAGACAGGCCTGGCAGTCACAGCCTTGAAAACCCTGTGGAGCCCAGTTCTACTCTGCACACATAGGGTTCCCATGAGTTGGAATTGAGTGAATGTTAACAAAACAGCAACAACAAGGACTCTAGAGGTCAGTCTGCAGGCCACCTGGAGCTCTCACCCTGGCTCACACTTCACCCAGCTTTGGGGAAGTATTTTTGCATGTTGTGAACATTATCTGTACCATCTGTGATGTGCCACTCATTCTGTTCACCTTTTTTTTCAGACTCCCTTGTCAAAGTTAAAAAAATTAACATAGACCTTGCTCGAGAACTCAATATACTCTCATCAGTATTGTAACCCTTACACCTTTCCTAGGGTGTAGAACTAAAGCTCCTTTGAAGAGTCTTAAGCTATAAACGGGAGCTCTGGTGGTGTAGTGCCTAAGGCATTTGACTGCTAACCAGAAGGCTGGTGGTTCAAACCCACCAGCCACTCCTCGGAAGGAAGGTTGGGCAATCGACTTTCATAGTGATACTGCCTTGGAAACCCAAGGAGGGGTTGCTGTGAGTCGGATTTGACTCGATGGCGATGAGTGTGGTTTGGTTTTTATGCTATAAACAGATAGAGGCAGAAGTGCGCAAATTGTCTTTCCTTTCAGCAGCCTCTCCCATGCTGCCTTCAGGCTGTTCAGGACCCCCACCACCTGCTCTGGAGTCCACCCTTGAAACATGAGGGTCGTCTCACTCATTCATCTGACTGCCTAACAATGATAAGATATGAATGGGTTATATCGATTAATGTCTTCTTTTTCCCAGCTTGCCCTATAGCAGAAGTCTTCGGTACCTTAAGCTAAGTAATGTAAAATTTTAGACAGGATGATAGAGCCAATGAGAAAAATATTTTGCAGTAAGGAAGGGTGCCCCTTTGGCCACTAAACCAGCCTAGCCAAGCCACCTCCCAGTATTGGACATCTCAGAGCAGCTCCAGGGCCAGTGGTGAAACATAAGACAGTATGTGTCTCAATCTCTCTGATTACCTGTGTATTGCTCTGGGTGCCGAGACAGGATTTTAATTTTTTTGTTGGTTGTTTTTTTTCCAAGTCCAAGTGATCATCTTACGCCCTGAAGCGAAGGGATTGATTACTAACTTTTACAGTTCTGATCCCAAGGAGTATAACTAGTGAGATAAAAAGGTTACGATTTTATTCATGGATAGACCTATGGAAGCTATTTCCCTGTAATTACTCTTAGTGAAGAAGGAACGAGGGAACGAGAAATACAGAGAAGTCTGTGACACACACACATAATATACACACACATACATACCCACGAACAGTTATCTTTAAATACAAGTTGCTCCTCCAAGTTTGATTTTTTCCCCCCATTCATGAGGCGTCAGCAACGCAGTTAAGATGATTTCATCCTCCTTGCGTTGCCTCAGTCAGCCTGCCCCTCGGATGCTGAGTCAGCATCAGTGCTCGGAGGAGCGTTGATTCAGCACCCAAAAGCAACCAGCCTTTGAAAACACTGGATCACTCCCCAAAGAGTCAGGGAAAAGGAGAAGGAAGAAAAGGGAAGAATTCCCCTCAAAAGAAAACATTCTTCAAGAAAAGCATTGTTGTAGAAGGGTTTTAGATTGCTTTGTACCCCTGGTCAGATCTGCCCTTTGAGCCCTGTGTGTATTTTCTGAGTTATGTGGAGTTACCATTGTAAAAGTTAAACACTTCTTTCAGTCTCCTTTTTCCTGGCGCCTCTTCCACCTCCCAAGCCTCCTATTTACCTCACAGGCTTCAGTGATAATAGGGACTGTCGCCGTCCTGAGAAAAGGCCGTTTGCTTTTTTTCTTTTTTTTTTTTTTAATATTGTAGGAATAAAGGGAAACCAAGAGGGAAGGGCCCAGGCGCAGCTGAACGACACAAAGAAAAGCCTCTCCCATGCCAGTGACTGGGCAGAGCAGGTCCCCGTCTGGAATGAGAATGAGTTTCACTTTGCAAAGGAATGTTCTGCAGACTGTGGCAGACAGACACAAGAGATGTGTTTTAAAAGAGCAAGAGGGGAAAGAAAGGATATTCATTCTTTTTCACTCAGACCCCCTTAGTTGATCATCTGTGTTTTGTGGATCATGCAAATCCAAAAGGCCCTTTATGTCCTCTGTACTCCATTTCCACCAAGGATTTAAAAACATTCTTCCATAATAAGCTTTTCACTAGCAGTTTAAATTTCTCACTAAATCTGTTAGGGGAACATTTCACCTCTTAATAGTTATTTACCTTCAATTTTTTTTTTTTTTTTTCTGAAAGTCGGGCTTCTTTCTTGGTGTAAATATCTGTAAATTTTATCATAAAGTGTAATTTTTACTTTTGTAATATGGAAAATTCTGCTCTCATTGCCTCTTTGCTTTAGAAACTTGTTTCTCGAAAACAAGTTTTAGTGTAACAGAGTTGCCTCATCGTTCATAAATTAAGATAATTTGCCAGTCGTTAACATTCACTAGTATATATAAAGGAGCTCTGGTGGTAGTGGTGTAGTGCCTAAGGCACTTGACTGCTAACTAGAAGGCTGGCAGTTCAAATCCACCAGCCACTCCTCGGAAGGATGATTGGGCAATCTACTTCTGCAGAGATACTGCCTTGGAAACCCAAGGAGGGGTCTCTCTGAGTTGAACTGACTTGATGGCAGTGAATTTTTTTAGTATGTATAAGAAAGGAGCTCTGGTGGCGTAGGAGATAAGGCATTTGGCTGCTACCCAGAAAGTTAGCGGTTCAAACCTACCAGCTGCTCTGCAGAAGGAAGATGGGGCTATCTACTTCCGTAAAGATTTACAGCCTTGGAAACCCAACGGGAGTCACTATGAATTGGAATCAATTAGATGGCAGCAAGTTAGGTTTTTTTTTTGGGTTTTTTTTTTTTTGAGTATATATTAGAAGTCCCTGGGTGGAGCAAATGGAAAAACACTCTACTACTAACTGGATGGGAGCTCTGGTGGCATAGTGCCTAAGGCACTTGACTGCTAACCAGAAGGCTGGCGGTTCAAACCCACCAGCCACTCCTTGGAAGGAAGGTTGGGCAATCTACTTCTATAGTGATACTGCCTGAGAAACCCAAGGAGGGGTCGCTATGAGTCGGGGCCGACTCAACAGCAGATAACAACACAACAACGACAACACTAACTGGATGGTTGGCAGATCAAGCCAGCTTCTAAAAACTCACCGCCATTAAAAACCCTGTGGAGCACAATTGTCCTCTGAAACACATAGGTCACTATGAGTTGGAATCCATGCGACGGTAACAGTTTTCGATGCTATTTAGTATATGTGTGGGAGCAGTGGTGGTTTGGTGGTAGAACTCTCACCTCCTGGCTCAGTTCTCAGCCAGGGCACCTCATGCACGGCCACCAGCCACCACCTGTCTGTCAGTGGAGGCCTGCATGTTGCTGTGATGCTGAATGGGTTTCAGCAGAGCTCCCAGACTAAGACAGCCTAGGAAGACAGGCCTACTGACCTATTTCCAGCCACTAACAGGCCTGTGAATCACAATGGTCCATTCGCCAACTGATTGTGAGGATGGCACAGACCAGGCAGCATTTCATTCTGTCAAGCACAGGTCACCATGAGTTAGGGGGCTGACTCAACAACAGCTAACAACAACCACAATATGTATAACAACTTGCAAGATGTTAGCAATGAGTCATGCAGTACCTGAGAAGGAACATTCCATATTTAAGGTCAGATGTTTGCATTTCATTAGGAAATGATACCTTATCTGCTTTCATAATTTTATTGTGCACCATCCCCCTCTTCTGACTGAGATGAGAGCACCCTTGCTATCTTTCTCTTCTATTTTCCTCGCTGAAATAATCAGGAAGTATGTGTGGGTTTCTCTTCTCAAACATCATTTATATTTTTGCATTCTATCTCAAGTATATAACATATAAAGTCAGGCTCATTTGCATAATGAGGCTGAAAAATGCTAACCTGATTCTCCAGGGTGCCATGGATAAACTTGGGATATTCCATAAACTTAGAAATCTTAGGCAAATATTTGTGTGTGTGTCCTGTGTCTTCTAGAAGAGAGTTGATTCTCGCTGAATTCTCAAAAGAGTCCTTTGCCACCAAATTTTAAGAAATCCTCCTCTCATCTTTCCAGCCTCTTGATTATCACTGCACCCGTCATTTTTCTTTTCAGTATGACTTTAATTAAAATGCTGATATGTTACTCATCATGATTTTTTTAACATTAATTTGATTTTTCAAATGTTGCATTAAGATGTTACTTATCTTTATTACTGAGTTTTTGGCACCTCCTTACCTTGCGCATTGAGCAAGTGTCTCACTTGTGTCATACTGGTCCCGGATCTGAGTGGGTTTCTAATCCAACCTCCTTGCCTCCAGCCTCCCGCCTACTCCCATCTATTCTTTACATCTCCACCCAGGCCATTTTCCCAGCTTGTAGACTGATGATACCAGTCCCTTCCTTAAAACCCTGTACTGGCCTTATAACTCCCACCAGCGTCTTCACACCAGTTACGGGACCTCCTGCTCCAGCTTTTGTGTCTGCAGAGAGTATTTCAGTCTCCGGGAAACACATGGCAAAGTACAGCTAATCTGCTTTCCCATCCCTGCCCCACCCAACCCCAAAAACTGTATTGAGTACTTCCTGTATACTAGGTACAGTAGAGTCATTATATAGATTATCTCATTTCATACTTAAATTACCCTAAGAGCTATATTCTCTTCTTAGCCACATTCTACTACGAGGGAAGCTGAGGCTCAGAGATACAATTTACCCTACAGTCACTGAGCTCAGAGATACAATTTACCCCACAGTCACTGAGCTCAGAGATACAATTTACCCCACAGTCACTGAGCTAATAGGTGACAGGACTAGTATTTGAACTCAAGACTATCTGACCCCCAAGCCCAAGTTTTTATCTGAAATGTTCTCTGCCTTTCACTACATTGGGCTATGCTGTCCAAAAGCAGAATAAGAGACAATCTATAAGTCATATTTGTGAGGGTGTGAGAGGCAGGCCTTGGGCCAGTTTTGCTGTTAATAAGACTTCTGATTTAAAACAAAACAAAACAACTCTTGTGACTAAAACTGGTTGGAAACCACAAAAATTCCACAAAATGAATTTTATTTTACATATATAAACTATTGTTTTATATATGAGAACTGAGCCAGGAGGTGAGAGCTCTACCACTGAACCACCACTGCTCCCTCACATATACTAAATACCATCATTCATATATATATATATTTGAAGTTTATAGGAAAAAAATATAGTATTCCTGCTCTTGGGCTTCTGGCTGAAAGACATGAATGTAACCTTCCAACCTCTACTTGGAAACTGAGTGCTAAGATACAGGACAACCTTGAGGACAAAAATAGGAAATGTTTTGGAACTATCAACTCTCCAGTGGCAGAATTTGTGTGCAGAAAGCCATTTCAATCAAATAGCACATCCAAGGTTAGAGGCAGACCCAGAGGAATGAGAGTACTGGGGCTTGTCAGAAAACATCCCAGGCTGGTGTGCGAACCCCGTAGAGTGCTGAGAAGCTGGGGGCACGTGAAAAAGGGACGGAGTCAGAAAGGACTCCTGTGGAAGTGCCCTTGGGAAGCATCATGAAGGGCTATGATGGTATTTTATTGGTTTTCTATTGGACAATAATGCATACAGGAAACAATTCTAAGATAAACCCTGCCCACTACAACTCCAATGCTGAGGTCAGAGCTCTGGATCTATAGCTCAGCTAGACCAGCTATGAGAAATGGAGTTTATGGTTATGATATCTCATCCCCTTGCAGTTCTTTAACAGTGCATTTTAGAGTGCAAAGGGATTTTATATCCATGATTTCCTTTGACTCGAGGAAGTTCACTAGACTGATCCAGACTTAGAGTGACCTTGAGAAAGTCCCTCAACCTCTCTGAACTTCTCTATTCCTTTGCAAATACAGTTGTGGCAGCCTTGGCTGGTTCACAGAATGGCTGCTAGAATGACATGGATGTAGAAGCATCTGGTAAATGGTAATGAGCCTCACAGATCTATCTGACTATCAAAGTCAGAGCTGTAGTAAAGGTGGAGAGTGGTGTTGGAGAGCTGAGGGGCTGCAGAGCTGACTCAGAGGTAGATCACCTGGTAATGGAGATCTTGGGTTGTACTCCTGGTCTCTTTTACAGGCTTTACGGGGGCGGGGGGCATTGTGTGTCAGGTATGATGTGAAAATCACTAAGATATCTCCTTCAGGTGCATGCTTGTACCTTTTAAACCCTTACCCTAACTATTAGCAATTTTATGTCCCAGAGGGTAGCAGAAGCAATGAGGGAGAAATTGTTGGCAAAGAGAAATGATGGAACTTTTGGTGAGAATGAAAACATCATCCTAGAATTTCTGGAAGGGAAATGAAAGGCATGATCAGGCATGTTCCTTTGGCTTGTAGAAGGCAGATTTCAAAACATTTAAAGAAAAAGTAGCTATGATCCCATAATTGGAAATTCTGAAGTGCATCTCAAAGAGAGTCAGGGTGTTTTTGAAAATGAAATTTTACTTAACTATTCCCTATTGATGTTCCCTTTTTTCACTATTATAGATAGCACTGTGATTAAGGAACATCTTTGTAAATAAAAGGTTTTTCTGTATCCTAAATTATATCTTTAAAAAAAATTTATTGTGATTTGGGTGAAAGTTCACAGAGCAAATTCATTTTGCATACAGCAGTTCATACACATTTTGTCTCATGACATTGATTGCAGTTCCCCACAATGTAACAGCTCCCTTCCCACTTCCTCCTTGTAGTTACCTCTTCCCCGTGTCCTTCCCTTCCATGCATTCCCGGCACCATCCCCTCCCCCCAGCTGTCTCCCTGTGCAAACACTGCCCTTCTGTTTTCCCATGATTGATAGCTCCAGGGGGTGTATCTACCTGATGTAAATGTTCACTCCATATGCCTGTCTGTTGTTTGGCTGGAAGCCACAGGAGTGAGTTCAGTTCCAGACCTGAAGGGTAACTAGGGGCCATAGTCTCAGGGGTCTCACCAGGCTCTATCAGACCAGCAAACCTGGTCTTTTTTTATGATTTTGAGTTTTGTTCCACATTGTTCTCTCGCTCTATCCAGGATCTCCTGTACCTAAATTATATCTTTAAGGTAGATTCTCAGAAGTCAGTATTTACAGGGCACATAACAACAACAACAACATAAAATATCACTAAGTTGTTTGCCAGAAAGATCATGCCAATATTTACCTTCTCACTCTTTTGTGAGTACTAGTGTCATGAGCTTAACTTTTAAAAAGATGTATATAATGAACGAAGGAGCAATTTACTGACATGAAAAATATAAAAGAGAATGTTTTAGATCTAGAATGCTAAAACAGAGTGAGCTGAAAGCTATGGAATATGCTTAAAACATAGTAAATTTTTCTTTGGTGGCAGGAGAGAGAGAATAAGGATAGCATCAGTATACTGAATCGGTTTGATGGGGTAATATTTAAGTGGCAAAAGAAAACTGATGAATTCTCTTTCTTCTCTCTATTCCATCAAAGAGAATTATTGTCAGACTGAAACAGGTAGTGCAAACATTGACATAAGGGAATTGAAGCCCAAGGTGGGTGGATTGATTGTAAAAGTGAATCTAACTTGTTCTGAATAAATTCAAGGCTCTTGTCCCAAATGACATCCAGGATGGAGAACTTACAAGAGTGAAAGATAAGCCACTGACAGTGATCCCTAAGGGTTCTGGAAAATGGAAGAGGTACTGAAAGAAAGAATATGGGCCATTGTTTGTCTACCTGATACTTAGACTAGAAAGGAAAATAAAGACTAATAATACAGCTAGCTTGATAAAATATCAAGATGAAATTAGGACAGATTCTCAAACAGGTGTGTTATAAGCACTTAGGAAAAGTTACCCCTCAGAAGGCAATCACCTGTTCTTCCTTCTTCCTCCTCTTCCTCTTTAATACAAGGTTGCTATACATTTTCTAGTTACTGTATTTTTGGACACCAAGAAAGCATTGCATTGAATTTCTGTCGGTGCTTTTATGGATGAGCTTGGAAAATGTATTCCAAATAGCAGAGTATTTAGATGGATTGATAATTGGACAACACTGTGCAAAAGGCGCCAATGACTTAATCAGTACCCATCTGGGAGGAGGTGGCTGAGCGTTCCCATCTCAGCCCTCACATGGTCAGCACTTTGTCAGTGACCTATTGAGGTAACAGGTGTTTATCAAAGCTGCACATGGCATAAAGCTACACAGTATAGATGACACTACAGATCGATCCAAATCTAAAGAAACAGCACCAACTTGGAATGATGGTTAAAAATTACAAGATGAAATCTAGTATTAATGAACATACATTTTTATACTTGGGTTCTAAATACCAGCTATATATGTGAGGGTAGAGTAAGATGATAAAAATAATAATGGTAACATTCGCAGTAGCAAAAATAAAAGGTAATATTTACTAAATATCAGATGTTGCTATGTGTTCTGTGTCATTACCATTTTTATAATCTTGCTGTATACTAGTGTCATGTCACCTGCACATTTGATAAGCAGATTGTCTGTGATTCAGCAGTACTTACTTCACAGAGTTGAAAGTTATTTCTTACAACAACCTGTAGGGTTGTTAATGTTGTTAAGTGCCGTCGAGTCGTTTCCGACTCTTAGGGACCCCATGCACAGCAGAATGAAACACTGCCCGATCCCGCGCCAGCCCCACAATCCCTGCTATACTTGAGCCCATCATCACAGCCACCGTATCAATCCATGTCCTTGAAGGCCTCCCCCTCTTTCGTCGACCCTCCACCCTACCAAGCATGACATCTTTCTCCAGGGAATGGTCCCTTCTTACAACATGACCAAAATAGGTGAGACGAAGGGTATGTACTGTAGGGTAGGTACTGCTTTATCCCCGTTTTCTAGTTGAGGCAAGTGAGGCACAGGGAAGTTAAGTAAGTGGCCTGAGAGCACACAGCTAGGAAATAATGGTTTTATACTAAAAGCCTATGTGCTTAATTACTGTTAAAATTCACAAATCACTGAAACTTTTTTCTTTAAAAACAAATCATGGGTATAATTTGATATTGCTGCTAAAACACCAAATAAGCTTAGACATAAGCAACTAATCCATAATTTGAACTTTGGGCCAGACCACCTGGGTTCAAATTTTGGCTCTTCCATTTCCTGACTATGTGACATTGGGCAAGTCACTTCCCTGTGTCTTTGTTTCCACCATGAATGGGGATAGTGGTCATTCCTGTTTAACAGGATTGTTGTAGGAATTAAATGAGTTACACCTATAAAGACAGAGCAGCGTCTGTCATGCAGTAAGCTCTTATGATTGTTGCCTTTTATGATTAGGTTATTTGAGAAGCAATATAGTGGGATGTTAAGAGTTGAGACCCTGGAGCCAGACCACCTAGGTTCCAAATCCTTAGTATTATATCACTTCAGTGTATGTGTGCCACAGTTATCTCATCTGTAGAATGAAGATGATAATCACTGTTACGGAGATTCACCGTAAGGGCTCCATAGTTATTAGATATTATTACTAATAGAAGTATATTGTCCAGAGAAAGAGCTATGCTAGTCCTTCTTCTGCACTGTGTAGAATTACAAATAGAATCTGCAGAGGAGGGTGACCAGGGTGGTAAAGGTCTAAGAATTCTAATGTAGGAGTTAAGGACACTTAATCTGCAAGCAAGAGATGATAACTGTCCTCACTTATGTGAAGGGTTGCAGAATTGTTCAGTGTCACTGAATTAATTTATAAGGCAACATGGGATGTTGGAAAGAGTGAATGGATCTGAAGCAAGTTTTCCATACTTGGCTGGGGAGTATGGTTCAATCTCTTAAGTTTTCTGGGCTTCGATTTCCTAATTGGTAAAACAGGATGGAGATTGGACTAGATCATCTCTGAGATATCATCCATCTTTCACATTTTATGATTCTATCCACCAAGCTATACAACGCAGAGCAAATTCTGATTATACAGAAAGTGTTTTGGGTGGATGGATACTGTAGCAAAAGAGCTTGAACTGAATATTGCTGAAACCAACAGTAATATCTAATGATTCTGAGCTCCCTGTTTTGTCATCTATTAAACTGGAATGACAAGATGACTCTCTCAGGGAAGTTTTCTGAGAATTACATGACATAGTACATGTGAAATGAAATAGAATGCATTAGTGAGCTCAAATGGACTGGTATTGGCCATTTTGAATTAGACATTCATATGGTCTGCTATTCCAGAAATGGCAGATTGAAGAGGAATGGCATTGCATTCACTGTCAAAACAAAATTTCAAGATTTATTCTGAAGTACAGTGCTGTCAATAATAGGATAATATCTATACACCTATAAGGAAGACCAGTTAATATGGCTATTATTCAAATTTTATGCACCAACCAGTAATGCCAAAGATGAAGTAATTGAAGATTATTACCACCTTTACAGTCTGAAATTGATCAAACATGGAATCAAGATACATTGGTAATTACTGGTGATTAGAATGCTAAAGTTGGCAAGAAGAAGGATCATTAGTGAGAAAATATGGCCTTGGTGTTAGAGAATAAGTTGGAGATTGTGTGATAGAATTTTGCAGGACCAATGAGTTATTCATTGCAAATATCTTTTTTCAACAACATTAACAGACATTATACACATGAATTTCACTTGATAGACTACATAGGAATCAAATAGACTACATCTGTAGAAAAAGACAATGGAGACGCTCCATCAGAACAAGGCCAGGGACCAAATGCAGAACAGACCATCAATTGCTTATATGCAAGTTCATGTTAAAGCTGAAGAAAATTAAAACAAGGCCACTGAGCCAAACTATGACTTTGACTATATGCTATGTGAATTTAGAGGCCATCTTCAGAACAGATTTGATTCATTGAATACTATGACCAAAGAGCAGACAAATTGTGGGATGACATCATATATCAGGAAAGCAAAAGGTCATTGTTTTGGTTACATAGTGTTGCTGTAACAGAAGATACCACAAATGGGATGGCTGGAACGAACAGGAGTTTATTCTCTTACAATTTTGGAGGCTTCAAGTCCAAGTTCAAAGTGCCATGCTCTGGCAGCAGCCCTCAACCTTGGGCTTCAGCTCTGCCTCCTGCTCCCGGCCCACTGAAGCTAGAGGCTTTTCTTTACTCAGACAGCCACTGACTGCTGAGGATGACAAGCCCAAGGTTGACAAGTGAAAAGGCACAGTCCCGATGTCACTAAACAACATGGCAGGCCACTAATTCAAGTCCAGATGAAGTCCCAACATTGGCAGGGCATGGCAGACTGTTGAACAACGACTTGGCTACACACAGAGTTCAAGTGTGCCAAAAAGGCTAGAGACCATTCCCAACAATGTTTCTTATACACGGGAAGCAGACCACATCCCTAAAGCAGCTCCTCAGCTGCTCCAATAGATTCCACCATGGAGTTTGTTACCAATCTCATTATGGGGAATAACTACATCCAGCTGCCCGGTCACTCAACCAGGCCCAGCCAAGTTGACACACAGACTTAATGACCACAGTCATTAAAAGGACAGGAAAGAAAGAGAAGACCAAAATGAATGTCTGAAACTTGCTCTTGAACATAAAGTAGCTAAAGCAAGTGGAAAAAAATGATGAAGTAAAAGAGCTGAACAGAAGATTTCAAAGGGCAGCTGGAGAGGACAGTGTAAAGGATTAAAATGAAATGTGCAAAGACCTGGAGTTAGAAAACCAGAAGAGAAAACATGCTTAGTATTTCCCAAGCTTAAAGGACTGAAGAAAAAATTCAGCCACAAGTTACAATAGTGAAGGATTCTTTGAGCAAAACATTGAATGTCACAAGAAGCATCAAAAGAAGATGAAAAGAATAAAGTCACCGTATCAAAAAAAATTGGCCAATGTTCACCCATTTCAGGAGGTAGCATATGATCAAGAACACAGTGGTACTGAAGAAAGAAGTGTAAGCTGCACTGAAGGCATTGGCAAAAAACAAGACTCCAGGAATTGATGGAATACTCACTGAGATGTTTTCAACAAACAAATGCCAATACTGGAAGCACTCTACACCAAGACATTTGGAAGAGAGCTGCATGGCAAGCCAACTGGATAAGATGCACATACATGCCTATTCCAAAGAAAAATGCAGCACTAATGCAGAAAATAATGAATAATGTCCTTAATATCACATGCGAGTAAAATATGCTGAGGATAATTCAAAAATGTTGCAGCAGTTATGTCAATAGGGAACTGCCAGAAACTCAAGCTGGATTAAGAACAGAATGTGGATATCAGATGGGTCTTGGCTGAGAGCAGAGAATATCAGAAAAATGTTTACCTGTGTTTTATTGATTATGCAAAGGCATTCAGTTGTGTGGATCATAACAAATTGTGGATAACATTGCGGAGAATAGGAATTCCAGAACACTTAATTGTGCTCATGTGGAACCTGTACGTAAACCAAGAAGCAGCTGTTGGAACAGAGCAAGGGGATACTGCATGGTTTAAAATCACGGAAGGTGTGTGTGTCAGAATTGTATCCATTCGCCATACTTATTCAATCTGTATGCTGAACAGATTATCCAAGAAGCTGGACTGTATGAAGAAGAACACAGCATCAGGATTGGAGGAAGTTCTCGTTGTTGTTGTTGTTATGTGCCGTCGAGTCAAACCCGACTCATAGCGACCCCTCCTTGGGTTTCCGAGGCAGTATCACTACGGAAGTAGGATTGCCCAACCTTCCTTCCGAGGAGTGGCTGGTGGGTTTGAACCGCCAGCCATCTGGTTAGCAGGCAAGTGTCTTAGCCACTATGCTACCAGAGCTCCCGAAGTTCTCATTAACAACCTGCAATATGCAGATAACATAACCTTATTTGCTGAAAGCAAAGAGGACTTGAGGCATTTATTGATGAAGATCAAAGACTACAGCCTTCAGTATGGATTACACCTTGTCATAATGAAAACAAAAATCCTCACAACTGGACCAATAAGCAACATCATGATAAAAGTAGAAAATTTTGGAGTTCTCAAGGATTTCATTTTACATGGATCCATATTCAATGCCCATGAAAGCAGCAGTCAGGAAATAAAATTTATTGCATTGGGCAAATCTGCTGCAAAAGAACTCCTTAAAGATGTCACTTTGAATACTAAGGTGTGCCTGACCCTAGCCATGGGCATTTGCTAACCAGAAGGCTGGCAGTTCAAACTCACTAGCCACTCCTTGGAAGGAATGTTGGGCAATCTACTTCCATAGTGGTACCACCTCAGAAACCCAAGGAGAGGTTGCTATGAGTCGGATTCAACTTGATGGCAGTGAGTTTGGTTTTTTTGTTTTATGTGCATATGAAAGCTGGCCAGTGAATAAGGAGGATGAAGAATTGATGCATTTGAATTATAGTGTTAGCAAAGAATATTGCATATACCATAGATTACCAGAAGAACAAGCAAATCTATCTTGGATGAAGTATTTTCAAAATGCTCCTTAGTGGGGATGGTGAGCCTTCATCTCATGTACTTTGAACAAACATGTTATCAGGAGGGACCAGTCCCTGGAGAAGGACATCATGTTTGGTAAACTAGAAAGTCAGCAAAAAAAAGAAACCCTCAAGGAGATGTATTGGCACAGTGGGTGCAACAGTGGGCTACAACACAGCAACAATTGTGAAGATGGCACAAGACCAGGCAGTATTCTGTGAAACATAGGCTCACCATGAGTTCAAACTGTTTCAGTGATACCTAACGATAATACACACGAAGGCAACTTTTAAACTATCATGTCCTATACATATGAAAACTGGTATATTTATTTTTTCAATAGCTGAGTTATAACTTTTCAAATACTTAGACTCTAGTAGAATACTCTTTTGCACTAAACTCTATTTAAAGAAATTTAATCTGTCTTTCGTGATTCAGAAGATCCTTCAGGAAGTTACAACATCTCAGGGTCATCTTTGTGGCCGTTGAGCAGTTCTGCAGAAAAGAGTCCTTCCTGACTATTTGTATTCTTTGGTTGTTAGGACTGAAATTAAATAGAATATTGACTATATTAAACCCAAAAGTGAAGTGAATAGAGAGCACATATTCTAAGCTCCTCATTTTACAAATGAAGGCACTGAGCCAATGAGAAGCTGAATTTTCTGCCCAGAATCACATGTTGATTAATAACAGATCTGGGAGTAAGTAAGATCCTGGTTCCTGACTCCCCACACAGTTTTCATCATTAGTAGTTTAAGCCTATCTCAGAAACTCAGAAATGAAAGCAAGAACATATGGCATAATGTGGCTGCCTCTGAAACATGGAATTGAAGAAATATTAAGAGAGCGTTTAAGGGTCTGGGTGTGTCATTTAAGAGATTGATACCACGAACTCATTTGGACCCACTTGGGAAAAGAAAAGTATAGTTGAATTCATAGTATTTTTTTTTTCCCTGAACTTTTTATTGTCGTTTGGGTGAAAGTTTATAGAGCACAAATTAGTTTTCCATTCAACAATTTATGCATATTTTGTTTCATAACATTATTTTGCAATCCCCTCAATAAAGCAACACTTTTCCACTTACACTGTGTGTTCCCAGTTTCTGTCCATCCTTCTTTCTTGTCCTGTTCTGCCTTCTGAGCTTTTTTGGGGCACATGCTAACCTTTTGGTCTTACATGGTTCATTGTACTGAGGAGTGCATTCCTTCTTGGTGTCATTATTCACTTTATATCAAAGGAGCTCTGGTGGTGCAATGTATAAGGCATTTGGCTGCTAACCAGAAGGTCAGTGATTCAAATCGACCAGTTACTCTGTGGGAGGAAGATGAGGCAGTCTAGTTCTGTAAAGATTTACAGCCTTGGAAACCCAGTGGGTTTGCTGTGAATCAGAATTGACTCAATGGCAGTGGTTTGGGATTTGGGGGTTATTATTTGACTGAAAGTTGATACTGGGGGTGGATTCAGTTCCAGGCTTGAACAGTTTCTAAGGACTATACTTTCAGGGATTCCACCAGTCTCTGTCAGTTCAATAAGTCTGGTCTTTATTATTTTGGATTTTCTTCTACATTTTTTGTTGTTGTTGTTGTTGCTCCTCTCTGTCCTGGACCTTCTTTTGTGGTATTGATCAGAGTGGTTGGTAATAGTAACCAGGCACCATATAGTTCCTCTGGTCTTAGGGTAGTGGAGGCTGTGATTCACATGGCCTTTTGAACTAATTGTTTCCTTGAGACTTTGATTGTCTTCACTCTTCTTTTCTCTGGGCAAGGAGAGACCGATAGTTGCATCTTAGATGGCCAATCACAAGCTTTAAGACCCAGTCACTATTTACCGTAGTAGGATGAACAGCGTTGTCTTTGTAGACTATGTGATGCCAATCCTAGATGTCCCCCAAGAGAATTCTTAGTAATTCTTAATCATAACAGTTCCTTTCCTCTGTACAAAATTCTTCTCAAATAGTCTGAAATTAATTGGAATTCAAAATGCCAGTCTTAAGGTGGCTTCCACAGGCTTGCTATGTACATAGAGATCAGCAAAGCATAGGTGCGTAATAATGGTCTCTCTCTCTCTCTCTCTTTTTTTCCCACTAATCATTTATATCTATATTCTTCAGCTTTTTTGACTCATAGTTGCAGGAAATATCTCTAAATCAAGTTATATACAAAATGTGTTTATAATGATGTCCTTCCCTCATCTAACAGTTTCTGTCACATTCGCAGTTATGAGCCATGTCTCAAGACTGAGCATCAGGGACTTCCTATGAGCACTGAATGCCTATGAGCCAGTAGCCTGTGACAGTAGTTTATTCCTGGATCCATTAAAAGCAGAATCTTACCTTCATCTCCCTCCGTCTCCTATTAATAAGTCTATATCTCCAGGAATCTACAGGTGTTTTGCTCTGCTTTTTGGTCTGTTGATAGTTTGAGAAAGCTCTAAGGACAGAAGTCTTGGATGGAGGAAGATTCAGTTCACGAAGTTTTTATTGAAGCCCTAGAAGATGTTCAAAGCAAATCATAATTCTGAAGCTAATTGAGAAAGGCATTGTGTAAGAATAGAATGATGGTTAAGAGCACAGACTCTGGAACCAGACTATATAGGTTTGAATCTCAGCTCCTCCTCTTTTTACTATGACCATGTGACCTTGTGCAAGTCCCTTAAATGCTCTGGGCCTCAGTTTCCTAATATGAGACTCTATCTTGTGGATTGTTTTGAGCACATAATTAAATGAACTAATATTGTGTTAGATGGATAGATATGCTTAATAAATTACTATTAAATTCACTAAATGGTCCTAAAAAGACCAAAATCCCTGTGTGGTGTAAACAGTTAACCTGCTGGGCCACTAACCTTAAGATTGGAGGTTTGCAGCTACCCAGAGAGCTAAACAATGAATTAGGAAGACCTAAGAAGAGTTGATGTTTTTGAGTTGTGGTATTGGCGAAGAATACTGAAAGTATTGTGGTCTGCTAAAAGAACTAACAAATCTGTCCTGGAGGAAGTGCAGCCAGAATGCTCCTTGGAAGCGAGAATGGCCAGTCTTCGTCTCACCTACTTTGGTCATATTATCACAAGGGACCATTCCCTGGTGAAGTGTCATGCTTGGTAAGGTGGAGGGTCGACAAAAGAGGGGAAGGCCCTCAATGAGATGGATTGACACAGTGGCTGCAACAATAGGCCCAGGTATAGCAGGGATCATGAGGCTGGCACAGGACCAGCCAATGTTTCGTTCTGTTGTACATAAGGTTGCTATGAGTCAAAGATGACTCAATGGCACCTACCAACAACAACTACCCAGAGGTATCCCAGAAGAAAGGTCTTGTGATCTTTTTCCAAAAACTCAGCCATTGAAAACCCTAGGGGACACAGTTCTACTCTGACACACATTGGGTTGCCATGAGTCTGAATCAACTTTGTGGCAACTGGTAAACAGACCAGAGTTGCCCCTAGGTATAAGACTCTATTTCATTTAGACTCTGTAATGTCCAACGCCTTAGGATCCTGTAATTTAGGGGAAAGGTTACTTTTCCTCAGTTAGAATTGTAAAGCACACCCTGTACCATAACCTTTTTATTCTATTGGATTAAAAAGGAAATAGCAGTGAGATTTTTTTTTTTTTTTTGGTGATTTGGGTGAAGATTAACAGAGCAAATTCACATACACTTTGTCTCATGACATTGACCACAGTTTAC
>NW_006922075.1:1406057-1440727 GCF_000298275.1 Orycteropus afer afer | reverse complement strand
ATTCCAGACCTGACAGGCAGCTAGGGACCATAGTCTCAGTGGTTCCACCAGGCTCTGTGAGACCAACAAACCCTGGTCTTCCCCTCCCCCCTTTTTTCTCTCCAAATGATTTTGAGTTTTGTCCACATTGTTCTCCCTCTCTATCCAGGAGATCCCCTTCCAAGTGGTTGACACTGGTAGGCGGGCACCATCTAGTTCTTCTGGTCTCGTAGTCATATAGGCTACAGGTTGGATGGTGTACCGGTCGCTAGGACTGATTGTATCCATAACTTTTTAGTTTTCTTCATTCTTCTTTGCTCTGGACAAGGAGAGACCCATTGTTGCATCTAGATAGCAGCTTGCAAGCTCCCAGTCACTACTTGCCAAAGTAGGAGGTGGAACAATGTTTTGTGTAGTATGTTATGCCAACTGAGCTTGATGTCCCCTGCAACTATGGTCCCAAGCCCACAGGTTCAACTACTCGGTCCCTCTGGGTAGCTGGCTGTGACCAAGCAGTGACTACCACCTTGCCTCTTGTTAGCTCTACTATACACCTGGGAATTCAGATCATACACATACACTTAATAGCAATGAGATTTTGAACACCAAAGTTTATCAAGTCCCCTTCCAGCTCAGTGAGCATCCCTACCTTCTTTCTTTGTATTAACAGAAGAGCAGCAATTTATTGGGTGGCCTTGAGCCAGTCTCTCGTTCTGTCAGGCTCACTTTGGTAAAACTTCTAAGATTGCTGCAGTCTTCCCCGGAGTGACTGTAATTCACTAGTTCCCTCTTGCAAAGGAACCCAGAGCATTCACCTCGCTTCCTAGTGGGGGGATTTCCATGCTGTGGCCCTGGTTGCTTCAGCGGCTGGACTGTGGGAGAGATTAATGGGAAGTGAAAAGAGAAACTTTGTTGTGCATAACCAACAGGACTGTTCAGAGTGTGGGACTCTTCTTGTATTTAGGGAAAAGATTACTCATGAGTATTTTCTTCCATAGAATATAAAGAACCTCAAATTACTACTTGCATCCCCCACCCCCTTCTCACCCACCTCGCTCTGTTTCAGCATGTCCTCTGCAGAAACTTCAGCATTTTACTCTCATTTCCCCTCCCGAGCAGGACTCAGTTCTGTATTTGCTTTGGCACCCAAATAAGCTATAAGCAATAAGCTACCTCATACTTTTTCCTGTTTCTAACTAAGCATCTTCTGGTCTGTGGCCCTCTCACTACCAGGTGCTTTCCTAGACTGAGCTTGACTGGAACCCCATATTTGTATCTAATGACTGTAACTATACTCCTCATCTGAAGGAGAAGAAAGTAAAAGTCTCTAAAATGAAATTGCTTTGCTGTTCTTGTTCAAAGATGACACCGCTGGCAGCAGGAAATAAACCTTAAGGTGTTTTCCTAGTTCAAACATTGAGATTTTGCTGAGCCACCTCCCTTCCTCCCCTTCCACCTCACTGTGATTCTGGGCATGCATTTTAAGGTGCTTGGAAAGAGTTGGAGTACCTCCTGTGTCCATGGACCATTTTTAATAGGCCCAGTCGGGTCTAAAGCAAAACCTTGAATCCTTTAGTGGCTCTGTTTTACTATAATAACCAAAGAGCAGTAACATACTGTAAATTATTTTTTTATAATACCACATATTTTTTCTATGTGAAAAAAAAGTCAAACAACTTGAAAAGCCAGAAAAAAATTCTTATTGACCTACTTCTAATTATTTCATTGTCTTTAGTTCTTTATTGATGCCTGTAGTAGTTAAGGTTATGTGTCAACTTGGTTGGCCCTGGTGTTAAGTGGCTGGGCAGCTAGATGTAGTTATTCCCCATGGTGAGATTGGTAATTAAGTCCATGGTGGACTCTACTGGAGCAGCTGAGTAGCTGCTTTAGGGATGTGGGCTGCTTCCAGTATATAAGAAGCAACTTTGAGGAAAGTCTCCAGCTTTTGTCACGTTTGAATCCTACATGTAGCCCATTCAGCAGCCTGCCATGTTGTCTGCTGATCTGAGAACTCTTAAAGGACTTGAATCAATGGCCTGCCATCTGGTTTAGTAATATCAGGACTGTGCCTTTTTACTTGTTGACTTTGGATTTGTCAGCCTCAGCAGCCAGCAGCTAGCTGCCTGGGTGAAGAAAGCCTCTGGGTTCAGTGGACCGGGAGCAAGAGGCAGAGCTGAAGCCCAAGGTCAAAGGGCTTTCACCCAGCCCGTAGAACCTGGCAGTTTGAACTCAGACTTCTAGCCTCCAAAACTGGAAGAGAATAAACTCCTGTCTGTTCAAGCCATCCCATTTGTGGTATTTTGTGTTAGAGCAGCATGCAGTAACTGAAACAGAATACGGAACCAAGAAAATGCAGTGCTGCTCTGACAGATACCTAAAATGTGGAAACGGATGGAGTGCATCCTTGACCTGGGACCCTGGCAGGGAGACCCCGGCAGAGAAATGGCAGCAGCAGAGCCGAGAAACCTGCATGAGACAGTGACAGACTTATTGGCCCATTGAGCGAAAAAGCTGAGTGTCTTTTGGGCAGGAAGATTCCTGGCAGAGTGGGTTGCCCTCGAGTATTAATTGGTAGAAGTAGAGAGACCAAGGAAACTGGAAGCAGAGCTGCCTCAGCCTCAAAGGGTAGGACCATGGCCTCTAGGGGTGGAACCACCATAGTCCCCTAGGTTTCAAAGAGTTACACCTTCACCAATTTGGTTCTGGAGTGTGGGGCTGCTTGCTCATGTGAGCTAGTGGGATGGGGTCATAGCTACTGCCCAAGAGTGAGGGGTTAGGACTGCCATGCACAAGAGGTAGAGGAACAGGGCTCACCAAGCCAAGTGGGTGAGGTTGCCACTCAGAGGAACTAGGGGACTGGAACCACCCAATGAAGATCTGTATAGGTGTCAGATTGACAAGGGTTGGAACTGTGGTAGTTAAGGTTATGTGTCAGCTTGGCTTTGCCTGTTTGAGTGGCTGGGCAGCTGGGTGTGATTATTCCCCATGGTTGAGATTGGTCATTAATTCCATGATGAAATTTGTTGGAGCAGCTAAGTAGCTGCTTTATGGATATGGTCTGTTTACAGCGTATAAGAAGCAACTGTGAGGAAGGTTTCCAGCTTTTGGCGCACTTGAAGCCTGCATGTAGCTGAGTCATTGTTCAGCAGCCTGCCATGTTGCCTGCTGATCTTGGGAGTCTTAAAGGACTTGTGGTTTGGTAATATCAGAACTGTGCCTTTTTACTTGTCAACTGGGTTTGTCAGCCTCAGCAGCCAGTAGCTGCCTGAGTGAAGAAAGCCTCCAGCTTCAGTGGGCTGGGAAAAAGGCAGAGCTGAAGCCCAAGGTTGAGGGCCTTTCACCTAGTCCCTAGAGTCTGGCATTTTGAACTTGGACTTCTAGCTTCCGAAACTGGAAGAGAATAAACTCCTGTCTGTTCGAGCCATCCAATTTGTGGTATTTTCTGTTAGAGTAGCACAAAGTAACCAAAACAATGCCCTACAAGATGGACTAGCTTTGAAGGGGTGTCATAGGGTTAGAGGAAGCCATCTACTGTTCTTCAAAACTACAATACTTTGCAAAGAAGCCACTGTGATGAGATAGTCAACAATCATTCATGCCCAGTGTCTCTGGACACTCTCCAGGGAATCTGAGCCCTTCCTTTCCCACTCCCACAGGGAAGACCAGCAGCCCATCTAGCAGACTGGTTTAACAATCAAGGATGGTTATTTCAAGGATCAAACTGAGGGACACTCCTGCACCATACTCACGGAGTTTCCTGAGCAAGTTTAAGTAGCTTATATTGAGAGGTGGAAGCTCCTCTTAGCAAACACTGATTCCTTTGTGCTCTGTTTGAACTATTGAAACACACAGTATGATTTTAGAGAATGATGTTGTGTAAGCATCTAGCATCTTCTAACCTGTTGTTGTTGTTGTTATGTGCCATCGAGACAGACCCGACTCATAGTGACCTCTCCTTGGGTTGCCGAGGCAGTATCACTACAGAAGTAGATTGCCCTATCTTCCTTCCGAGGAGTGGCTGGTGGGTTTGAACCGTCAGCCTTCTGGTTAGCAGTCAAGTGCCTTAGGCACTATGCTACCAGAGCGCCTTCCTAGTGAGTCTCAAAATTTTTGTTCTCAGGACCCCTTTCTATTCTTGAAATTTATTGGAGACTCCAAGTGCTTTTGCTTATGTACATTATTCATACCAATATTTATCAAATGGGAAATTAAAACAGAATTTAAAAAATATTTATTGATTTATTGAAAAATAATAATCCAAGTATAGAATAACATAAATGATATTTGTTGACATGTTTTCAAAAAAAATTTAGTAAGAAAATGACTTTTTTTGTTTACATTTTTGAAAATTTCTAGCTTGATAGAAGATGTCTGGATTCTTCTATCTGTTTCTGTAATCAATCTGTTGCAGTATCACACATCACGTAGCCTCTGGAAAATTCCCCTATACATTCATGAAAGAATGAAGGTGACAAAAGCACATAACATCTTAATATTATTATGAAAATAGATTTTACTTCATAGATGTCTTGAAAAGGTCTTGGGAACCCCAGTGGGTCCTGAGACAACACTTTAAAAAAAAAAATTTTTTTTATTATGATTTGGGTTTACAAATTGAAAGTTTACAAATTCATTTTCCATACAGCACTTCACACACATTTTGTCTCATGACATTGACTGCAGCTCCCCACAGTGTAACAGCTCTCTTCTCACTTCTTCCCTGTAGTTACTTCTTCCCTGTGTTCTTCCCCCCAACCCCATGAACTCCCACCACCACCACCACCCCCCAGCTGTCTCCTATGCAAACACAGCCCTTCTGTTCTCCCATGATTGATTGCTCCAAGGAGTGTATCTACCTGATGTAAATGTTCACCCCATATGCCTGTCTGTTGTTTGGCTGGAAGCCATAGGGGTGAGTTCAGTTCCAGACTTGAAGGGTAGCTAGGGCCCATAGTCTCAGGGGTCTCACCAGGCTCTTATCAGACCAGCAAATCTGGTCTTTTTTTTTTTTTTAATTATTTTGAGTTCTGTTCTGCATTGTTCTCCCACTCTCCAGGATCTCTTGCATTGATCTCTTTCTAAGTGGTTGACAGTGGTAGCCAGGTACCATCTAGTTCTTCTGGTCTCATGGTCAAATAGGCTGAGGATCGCATGGTTCACCAGTCCCTTGGACTAATTGTTTCCATGCATCTTTGGTTTTCTTCATTATTATTTACTCTGGATAAGGAGAGACATGTTGTTGCATCTAGACAGCTGCTTGCAAGCTTTTAAGTTCCCAGTTGCTACCCACCAAAGTAGCCCTTTGAACAATGTTTTTGTGTAGTGTGTTATGCCTGTTGAGCTTGATGCCCCCTGTGACCATGGTCCCCAGCCCACAGGTCCAACTACTTGCTCACTCCAGGTAGCTGGTTGTGGCAAGAAACCACCTCAACCTTGTCTCTTCTCTACTGTTAACCTGGACATTCTTAGAACACATACAAATACCAAGACCACACTCTGAGAAGCACTGTTCTAACCACTTGAATGATACAGCAGAGGTTTTCCAAAGCAGCAAAATGAAAAAAAATACATGGAATCATAGTCAGGATTCTAGAGATCTGGCCTGGACCACCCTCTCCCTGTCCACTCCAGTTGTCTCTTTCATGCACTTCTGGTCCTACTCTGAGTCCAAGTACCACCCCACACCAAGAAGTTCTGACATGAAGCAGAAGACCCTCTCATTCCCAGAGTCTTACTTGATGGCTTCCAGAGGCTAAGTGGATTGTTCTTCTGGAAGAAATTTCAGGGAACACTTCATTATTTGGCAACACTGGAAGGTCAAGCCCAGCTCTGGGACATTTTTACTTCAAAAGAACTCTGGGCTAGAATTACATCAGCCTCTGACACTGAGGTCCCCTCCAGAGCAAGCTGAGATTTGTTGTGACTTGAGCCTCCATGACTGATTCAGTTCATCATGACCTATACCCTTAGAGCAAACCTGGGTTCAAGACAGCCCCAGGAGCTAGACAAGGAAGGGCAAGGCTCTAAGACCTAACAACTCAGAAAGATGTAAAAAACACTTGTTTCTCATTTTGCCTCTAAATGAAAAGTTAATCTGGTAGCACACATTGTACTTCTGAGGCTTCATTTTAACCTGGGACTCAAAAGTCGAACATAAGGGCTCTTCAGACATAGAGACTCAATTTGGTTAACTATTCAGAAATCTTTTCCCTTTATTCCAACTGTCTAACTGACAAGACCTTCCCCCCCCCCCTTCTTTCTGCCTTCCTTTCTCTCCAACAGGCTTGCAGCCAATTTACTGGAGCAGGGATGACGTAGCCCAGTGGCTCAAGTGGGCTGAAAATGAGTTTTCTTTAAGGCCAATTGACAGCAACACATTTGAGATGAATGGCAAAGCTCTCCTGCTGCTGACCAAAGAGGACTTTCGCTATCGATCTCCTCATTCAGGTGAGAGTCTGGACTCTTGATGTGGGCTCAGCTTGGAAAAACTGTTAGTCTGTGGTTGGTCCTTGACACCACACTCATCTGTACCCAAGCTGTCTCCATAGTAGATCACCCAGAGCACAAGGACAATAGGCAGCTTAGTAGAAGAAAGATTCACTGACACAAGCCAGTTTAACGGGAGAAGGGAAAATGTTTCCGGGTCAAAAGGAAACCTTTAAGGTTCGAAGTAACCCAGTTATGACATGTTGTTGTTGTTGTTTCTATGTGCCGTCGAGTTGGACCTGACTCATAGCGACCCCTCCTTGGGTTTCCGAGGCAGTATCACTACGGAAGTAGATTGCCCCATCTTCCTTCCAAGGAGTAGCTGGTGGGTTTGAACCACCAGCCTCTGGTTAGCAGTCAAGTCCTTCGGCACTACACTACCAGAGCTCCTCAGTTATGACATACAAACATACCTGAAAGGTAAAGGATATAGTTGTGCCACCAAATAAAGAAGAAAGTGTCATTCTTGCTCTCTTGCTCCCCTTACTCCTGATTCTGAGGACTAAAAGAGATCCCTGAGCATGAATGCAGAAAGTGAACTGCTCAGTTAACAACAGAGGGAGGAAGGGGAATGAGCATTGCTGAGGTAGATAGGGTAGAAAGGAAAGTGGAGATGAAGGAATTAGATACCAAACCAAACCAAACAAACCCTCAAACCTATTGCTATCAAGTGACCCTGTAGGATAGAATAGAACTGCCCCATAAGAGTTCTAAGAATATAAATCTTTATAGAAGCAAACTGACACATCTTTTTCCCACAAGCGGCTGGTGGATTCAAATCGCCAAACTTTCATCTAGCAGCCAAATTGTGCCACCAAGGCTCCTGAACTAGATATACCAAAACCAAAACAAACCTACTGCCATAGAGTTGGTTTCAACTCATAGTGACCCCCATTGGGTTTCCAAGGCTGTAAATCTTTACAGAAGTAGATTGTTTTATCTTCCTCCTATGGATCAGCTGGTAAGTTTGAACCACCAACCCTCTGGTTAGCAGCCAAATGCCTTACCCACTCTGCCACTGGAACTAGATTATAAGGACTGGGAAGTGTGGCAATCTTAGCCAAGGCAGTCAAGGTAAGTTTAAAAGTAAACTGAAAGGGCTTCAAGTGATTTCCTTTGGGAAGAACTGAATTTTTGAACTCATCTTGTAGCTGGTAGAAATACTAAAAAATTCAAGTGGAAGTTCCCTCAGGTACGTTGATTGAACTAGGAAGATTTGACAGCATAAGGGCCCCTTAAGTGGGGGTAAGAGCACATTAGGAATCCCTGGGTGGTACACATGGTTCCTGTTCCTGGCTGCTAACTGAAAGATTAGAAGTTTGAGTCCACCCAGAAACACCTTGGAAGAAAGGCCTAGTGATCTGTTCCCCCCATTGAAAATTCTAATAAGCGTAGTTCTTCTCTGACACACGTGGGATTGCCATGAGTTGGAGCTGACGTGACGGCAGCTGGTGTGTGTAAGACCACATAGGAATATTTCATTCTGTAGTGAGCATTTGTACCTGCCAAGTGTAATGCTGACAGCAGTAAGATTTCAGGTATGCTTCTCAATTTCATTTCTTAAACCTTGTGGACATTTGGAGATAGGTGCATGGGAACTCCATCTGCCAAAGGGAAGCTTTGGTCTCAGGTTCATGCTTCATGAGGGGCTAGTTATTGAAGTACCAAAAGGACCTCATTCTATTGAGTCTCATTGCAGTCCCCAGCTTTGATGTAACTTGTCTGGCAGAGTCCCTTTTTCCCTGACAAAGGGCAAAGATCTTGCATAAGGTCTTGGCACAGTCCCCACAGTGTTCAACCCTTATTTACTCCCGGAGGCCTGCCAGAAGTTAATAAACTAACCGTCATGAGGAAATATCCCCCATTGCAGGAGATGAGATAAGGATATAGAACAGTATCTCCCCTGCTTTTCCCAATTGCAGCAGACTGTTTTATAAGAGGACATGCTAACAGGGTAAGTTTTCCAAAATGTGTAGATGTTATTGAATTGATAGTTTCTGTCTCTGAAAATGAGTAACTTTTAAGGTGTTATAAGGCACACAAACATAGCTGAAACACTTTTACTTTACATCACTGATTTTTTTTTTAATATAGTTTCAGAATAAGAAAACTGTGAAACAACCAAAATAAATAAAGTCCCCCAAATAGTTCCTTTTAATTTGTTGCAAAATAATTTCCTTTTCTGTTTACAGTGGAAACTAAGAGATACTATATTCACAGGGGCAACGTTGCATATCTGGAGGGGGAAAAACCCTAACTCTTCAGTGTTCCAGTGAAACCATTCACGTACAGCAAACAGTGGAAAACATAACGATGTGCTTTGACTTGATTTGACTTAGGCTCTGAGCAAGCTCTCCTCCCAGAGGCTTTGTAAAATCCCCGCCTCACCTTACCTCAGGTCCTTCTTTTTATCCCTGGTTTTCTCCTCTCCTGAGTGATCTCTCTACTTACGAAACTACATTCTTTGCTCAAAACTAAAAGCAAAGATATGGAAAACCCATCAGTAGTTCCTTGCCATTTTGTCTTGTTTTTTCTCCGGGCTGAGCCCTGTGGAACGATCCTGTTCTTGAGGAAGTTCCTGATCAGTTAGAGAGGCAGGATTGCATTGACACTCAAAGTAAGAGTAAGCTGGAGAAAGGAGGGAACAGAATAGATTGGGTCTCAGGTCAGGAGGAATGAAGTCACGTGGAACATGAAGGAAAGGTTACACTCAGTAGGCATGGAAGTGGGCATTCTGGGTGATTGGAACACCATTATTGTTGTTAATAGGTACCATTGAGTCAATTCTGACTCATAGTGACCCCATGGGACAGAGTAGAACTGCCCCATAGGGTTTCTAGGCTGTAATCTTTATGGGAGCAGATTACCAGGTCTTTCTCTATGGAGCCACCAACCTTTCAGTTACCAGCTGACCACTTAACCATCATATCACCACTGCTCCCTGGAACAACATTAAACCAAAACAGCAAACCAAACCCACGGCCATCGAATTGATTCTGACTCATAGTTACCTTATAGGACAGAGTAGATGCCTCATAGGGTTTCCAAGGCTAAAAATCTTTATGGAAGCAGACTACTTCATCTTTTTCCCACAGAGTGGCTGTTGAGTTCAAACCACTGACCTTGTATTTAGCAGCCAAATGCTTTACCACTGTACCACCAGACCTCCTTGGAACAACATTAGGCTAGTATATGAGTGACTCTGAGAAAACTCACCTAATGGACAGAAGAGGCAGGAGGTAGGAAGTCAGCTAAGGATGCATAGTCCAGCCATGACTATTGAAGACCACAGTCAGTGGTAACAGTGGAAATTCATGATTATTGACTAAGCTCTCCTTTGCCAGAGGTACAGGGAGATAAGTGCTAAAGGAGTTCAGGTGTAAAGCACACCAGCCCAGATGCCGTCAGGCTGATTCTGATTTTTGGCAACCCCATGTGTGTCAGAGTAGAAGCTCCTAGTGGCTGATCTTTCAGAAGTAGATCCACCAGGCTTTTCTTCCCAGGCATCTCTGGGTGAACTCAAACCACCAACCTTTTAAGTTTGCAGCTGAGCACCTAAGCATTTCTGCCACCCAGGGACTCCAGTTCAGATATAGGAGAGGCATTTTCTAGCTGGATTGTCAAAGGAAGCTGAAGGGTAGTTGTAATTAGGGTCAGACTGAAAGCTTTGAAAGGGAAGCAGAAGGAAGAAGAGGAAGGTTTGCTCTAAGGAGTGTGAGCTAATTCATGAGAGAGGAGTTCAGCAATAAGGTCAAACATGCTAGACTCTATCTGAAACACTGTTTCACACTCCATCACCCCACCTGCCCCCTCACTTACCTAATTGCCTTTTTGTACTTGAGTTCTACTGACTTTGCCCAGGAAATCCTCCCCTGACTCCTATCCCTGCTTTCCTAATCACATCTCACCTTCCTTTCCTCATCTCATTCTGGGTTAGGTGCTATTCTTCTTTCATCCCAGTCATTTTCCACTTTTGTCACTGCCCCTGACACATACATACACTATATGATACATGATGGTTTTCTATTCTGTATCCATTTTCTATTTTAACCCTCCAGGAGAAGGTTCAATGAGAATAGGAAGGGTGTCTTATTAAGTTACCACATCTCCAAGCATCTAGCACAAGGCCTGGAAGCCAGCTGCCCCACTCAGCTCCATGAGATGCATTGACACAGTGGCTGCAATGAAGAGCTGAAACATAGCAATGATTGTGAGGATGACACACGACTGAGCAGTGTTTTGTTTTGTTGTACATAGGGTCACTGTGAGTTGGAACTGACTCGGTGGTACCCAATAACAACAACAACAAATACTGGCTGAATTATGACCCAGACTGAGAGCACCTTTCAAGCCCAGGTTAGGAAGTTTGCATTTTATTTTGTAGATTTTGATCAGGAGAATGATATGATTGGAGTGTTCCCTTGGAAACTAACTTTTGGTAGCAGTGCATCAGGTGGATTCAGAATGGGTTGATAAATGCAGGAAAGCTGGGTAAGTGCTATTGTTGTAATCCTGATGTGAGACAATGATGTCCTAAACTGAATGAATCAGACCAAAATAATAGTATTAGAGGCACAAAATGATTCACTAAAACGGGGAGCTGATTTGGAAATAGTGGTGAGAGTTCATTTTGGGGCATTCAATGCCAGGACATGCAAGAAGACATACTCTGTGCTGCAGAGTCAGACCTGAACTGAGAATAACAGATATGCATGTCACCCATCAAGTTCTTGTTTATGATCTGGAATAATAAATTTATGATGTAGCTAGCAGAACTTCAAAATGATACCTGCCAGTAGGAACCACAAAAGCACCTCAGAAAACCGAGTTTGGAGAAAAGAAGTAGGGAGGTGTAGAGAAGACCTTTCTCTCAAAGGGGGCACCCTGCAGGTGGAGGCTGTGATGTAGCTATTGGCAGTCTCTCCTTAGACAGAGACAGGATATAGAGCTAGGGACTCTTTTTAAATTTGTCAGATGTAACATTTTGTTTCTGCTTCTTTGGACACAGGCTTTCTGCTTTAGCCGTTAGGTAGAGTGGAAGTTCTGGGACCCGGGTTCTATGTGTGGCTCTTCCGAAAATCACATCATTTCATATGATCTTACTTTCCACATCCACAGAACAAGTTTTTCACCACATGGATCCTAAGTTCCCTTCAACCCTTAACAGTTCAGCACAAATTCAGCTACTACAGCCATTTTAAACTTGGAGTGAACAGTACACCTTTCCACCTTGTAGGCCACAAGGAATTACTTTGATCTCCTTTGGCCTATATACCTGTGACACTTACACTTCACCCCGTTTTTTCCCCATTGTCTTTCTTGCATCTTTTTTGGGGGGCCTAAAAAGAATAGCCAGCAGCTGCTTACTAGTTATGGGTCTGCTGGACTGAAAAAAAAAAAAAAGTATCTGGTTGCCCCATCATTACACATGGATGTTTATACCTTTCACCTGCTCTGTTTTTCTGCCTGCCTACACCCAGAGATGTGCTTTCTGTGTGGGAATGACAGTCTTTAACATAATTCATCTCAGATGTGGAAAGGAGAAAACTGGACTCAAAAAAAAAAAAAAAAAACCAAACTCACTGCTTTCGAGTCGGATCCGACTCATAGCTACTCTGTGTACTTCAGAATGAAACACTGCCCTGTCCTGAGCCAAATACAGTAGCATCTTTGAATTCCCCATTCTTTGACCAGTTTAACAAATTACACTTATCTCTTCTGCTTCCAGGACAAGGGTCCTCCATTTCCAACTGATAAAGCAGAGAACTTTTGTAATGTACTAGATAACTATATTTCAATCCAAACAGAGGATTTCATGGTTGAAGATAAGTGGAGTTTGTTTTTTGGAATATTCTTCCAGTCTGAGGACTACAAGACAGTAAATTCACAACATCTGCAAAGCCAAAGACCAAATATGTTTGCAGTTGTATAAAACCTCACCTAGAGAATGTGTTGTGTGTTTTCACTGTAATAAAAGTAAATTTAACAACAAGCAAGCAAAAAAACCTCACCTAGATAAAATAATTTTACTTGGTTCATAAATAGTGAATAGTTTCCTCATTGGATGTTTCTGGAGTCATTTAAATTCAGAGCTGTATTTGATTACTTGGCCTCTTTGAGAGTCTGAGAAAATTCATTAATAAGGAACAGAGAAGTTAGCATTTATATAAACTCTTATTTAGAGTTATTCATTGCATAACATTTAGGCGGAATGGATTTTTGTACCCATTTTTTATGTGAACCACGAAAACACAAGTTATTATCCATTTAATTTATATTTACTCTCTCAATGGTAAAAAAAAAAAAAATTAAAATTAAAAAAGCACATTTAAAAAATTTCTTCAATTCAGGAAAAATATATTGAAGATTCAAAGAAAGTGATTTGTAGCCCTGACTTGTGGGAGGTTGCAGCAGGCATAAGCCTTGAATAAAGACACCCAGAATCGGCTCTTTCTTTGTCCATTGTGTCATTGAACAAAGCAAAATGTGTATCAGATGCCAGAGAAGGTTGGACTAGTCAACTAAGGGAAAGCCATTTAATTTCTTAGCATTTCGCATACCTCCTTTGTGAAAAGGTAATAACTGATCCCGGTGCCACACAAAGTGATAGGCATTTGCTTATCATTTCATGTTACTTTTATTTTCTCAAGAACTTAGTATTTTATTTATTTCACTTTATCTTCCCTATCAAGTGAAGTGCATTGGTCTTACTGTTATCTGTTTGCTAACTGATTTATTCTTGCCTTAAATATAATATTCAAATTTTCCCACCTGTCCTCTTTTTTCAGAGTCTTTATGTCTAAGACATAAATATTAAGCTACATTTCAAATATTTGTTCCAAAGTAAAAGACTGGGATTTTTTTAATGGGCACAGAAGGCACTGATATTAAATTTAAAAGGTTTATAATTCAATCAGCCTGCAAAAATGGATTGAATGGAATGCTTGGAAAATAGGACAGAATAGAGTTAGAAAGCCAAGCAGCCCATTACAGGAATGGGCCTATTATGGCCACCAGTGGGATCCCCCTAGGCCTTTTTTTTCCCCACCAAAGAATTGCTCAGAAAGAAACTGAAATCTCTGAATGAAAACAAAAGAGAGAGAAAGAAAACTGTTTGCAGATTTAAGAATGTGTTCCTACGTTTGAAGGTTTGTGCATAGTAAATGCTCACCTGAAAAAAATACAAATTTAAATTAAAAATTAAATTTAAATGTTAACGATTCTACTTTAAACCTACTAAAATGTGGAGGAGTTAAAACTTGTAAAACCACATTGGAGAAGCTGTGGGTAGCTTGCAGATGACAGTATACATTGGTTCCAGCCTTCTGGAAAACAAGCAGTGTGTAATAAGCACTTTAAAACTAATCATACCCTTTCACTGATAATTCTATTTTGTAGAAGCTATCCCAAGCAAACAATCCAAATAGAGGGGAAAAGGTGCCCTTAGCAATTCTATTTTTAGTAGTAAAAACCTGGAAATACCCCAACCACACCCAGTATGGGACTAGCTTAACAAACTCGGGGAATGTGAATCTGATGGCATATACTGTAGCTTTATAACCATTAATTCCATCACTCATTTGCTATTTACCCAATAGATTATGCATGGTTTTTTAGATCATGTTCAGGATTTTAAATGTTGTTTTAAGGACAGGTAGAACCCATTCAAAGTGTTAAACAGAGGATTGCCATGACAAGGTGCAGAGCTAAAAGTGGAAGTGGGAGTTTTGTAATGAGTTTGGCATAAGGTTGGTGACGTGAGCTAAGGTGGGGCCACAGAGAAAAGGAGATGATTGAGGAATATGTAGAAAGCAGGGTCTACAGGTCTTGATAACCAATTAAATCCTGCATAAGAGAGAGAGAGGAGTTAAAGAATACTCCCAGGTTTCTCACCTGATGAACTGGGGAACACCATCAGGTTTGGGAAGACTTTGTTTCAGACACAATCAATATGTAGTGCCTGTGTGGCACCCAAATGGAAGTGTCTAGGTTCTGGAGTTCAGAAGAAATGCCTAGTTGGAGTAGATTTGGCATGTTGTTGTTGTTGTTATGTGCCCTCCTGTCGGACCCAACTCACAGCAACCCCTTCTTGGGTTTCCGAGGCAGTATCACTACGAAAGTAGATTGCCCCATCTTCCTTCTGAGGAGTGGCTGGTGGGTTTGAACTGCCAGCCTTCTGGTTAGCAGTCAAGTGCCTTAGGCACTACGCTATTAGTTGAAGCCATAGTAGTAGTTAAGTAGTTAAGATTGCCTTGGTTAGAAGACAGTTGAGAGTCCTGGGGAGCCTTAATATTGAAGGGTTGGATAAGGAGGAAGACCCAGAAAGATGGAAAGAAAACCTGGAAAAGTAAGAATTTCTGAGGCCACAGAATGTTCTAAGAGGAAAGAGGTGATGGTTACTCCTGAGAGGGCAGGCAAATCCCTAACTGCTGACCCTCCCTCCTGGGAATTTGACAATGGGAGGTGACCTTAGCAAGAGCAGTTTGGAGAAGGGTTGGAGTGGACACTACAGTGAAGAGACCTGAGAAGTAGAGGGTGAGGATGTGGGGATGACAGAGTTGGCCAGCTCTGGCTCCTAAGAGAACGTTGGCTGTAACAGGGAGAAGAGAAACAGGAATAGTACCTGGAGAAGGAAATGAGGACAGGAGGGGGTGTGTCTGTGTCTCGGTAGACTGGAAGAACTTGAAACTGCTTAAATGCTAAAGGGACAAAACCCATAGGAAGAGGTTGAATATAGAACTGTGGATCCAAGAGAGAGAGAATGAGAGACATGACTGACCTACATTGAAATGGGTAAATGTCTGTATGAAACGATAGCATTTTGGGAAGAAAATACATATGAGTATGACTCTGAAACAAAGATTGATAAGACAACTTGCAGCACTTTTGTTCAGTCTACCAACCATGTGAAGCAAATTACAAAAAATAATAAAATTTAGGATCTTCAAAGTGGGTACCTGGATTTTCATGTCAAGATCACCAATATGAAATTGTGTGTGTGTGTGCGCGCACGCGTGTGCACCCAGGAAAGTGTATATAGTTTTGTGGGGGCAGAAGCTTGTTTAGAGGGATCACTTGAAGAAAGAATATTAAAGTGTAAATGGAAATATTGCTAGGGCGCCTCACAAAGGGGAGTTCCTGAAGCTCACTAGCTTCATGGTACACACGCCTCAGCATGTGCACATGTATGAACTGAACTATGTATGTATGCATGGAGACCAACAAAAGTTATTGCCCCTTGACCAGTGGGCTTGGTTCAGTTGCCTAGCACAATAGAAGCAACATTTACAGTACTACTAGCTAATTCTTCTCTGAGAAGATGGAGAAGATTTATCAAGAATTAAATGGGTTGAGGATTTTTTTTGAAAAGTGCCTTTTGAGTTCAAGCCAATAGTCACTAGCTAAGTTAGGTATACAGTGCTATGGCTCACGTTCTTTATCTTTACAATAAAAACATACTGCCATTGAGTCAAATCAGACTCATAGCGACCCTTCCTTGGGTTTCCGAGGCAGTATCACAACGGAAGTAGATTGCTCAATCTTCCTTCTGAGGAGTGACTATCTTTAATAGGCAAAAATATATAACTTACTTTAAAATAATTTCTTTATTCCAAAGATCTTTCTGTCAATATTCCTTTTCAAATGTGATCTCCTGCATGTACAAAGGTGTTACTATATCAAGAGGAAAACAGGCTGGGTGTTGGAGGAATAAGGAGGGAGTAGAAATGGAGGAGGATGGGAGCACCATCTTCATTTATTTAGAAAACTGTTGTAGACAAGACACACTTTGTGTGTTGCCCCAGAAGCCAAGACTAAGATCCAAGATACATGGGATTACACAGGAGGCTAGATTCCAACTCAGCCAGAGAACTTTCTACCAACTGTTGTTTGTTAGCTACCATCGAGCCAGCCCCAATTCATGAGGACCTCATGCACAATGGAACAGAATGATGCTTGGTTCCATGCCATTACCATAACTGGTCGTTAGTGGACCATTATCATCTATAGGGTTTTCATTGGCTGATTTTCAGAAGTCAATCACCAGGCATTTCTTCCTACATAGTCCAGCTTGGGCTGGAAGCTCTGCTGAAACCTATGAAGCATCATAGCAACATGCAGGCCTCCGCTGACAAATGGGTAGTGGCTGTGTGTGAGGTACATTGGCCAGGAATCAAGACTGGGTATTTGCTTGTGCTGTTGCAAGGTGCCTGTCACTGGAAGTGCTCAGCCAAAGCCCCTGAGTGGTGGAGTGAGGGAGACAGGAAACTTTTACTGAGCAGAAGTTTGAGTCAGTCTAAAAAGCTCCTAGGATCCTCTCTAGGTTTAAGTTCCAAACTGTTATGCATACTACATACTATTATGTGTATATACACATACTTCAGTGAAACTGTTTTATACATAGTATTGTATATTATGTATATATTATCCATATACGTATGCTACAGTGAAACCTGTGAGAGGTAAAATTTGGCAGGACTGCCTTATTTTTCCGGGTTTTGCAAGTTTTCCACCTTTGACAGGATATAGGCTTACCACTTTCCTGTCACTCATTTTAGTGGAAAATATTTGGGTTTTCCTTCTCTTGACAGTTTTCCACCTTATACAGGTTCTGGCTTTCACAGGTTTTCCTGTATTACTGACAATCATACATGCATAGGGTATACACGATAAGTTTTTCCCCCATAGTACTGATGTGTTTGTGCTGAGCCAGTCACATTCCCCAACTATGCCTCTTGGTTACTGACAAAACACATCTGTGAATGGATTGGTCCAGCTCTGGCTATAGTCTAAACCAAACCAAACCCACTGCCATCGAGTCAATTCTGACTCATAACGACCCTCATTGGTTTTCCAAGGTGGTAATCTTTATGGAAGTAGATTGCCTAGTCTTTCTTCCATGGAGTGGCTGGTGGGTTTGAACCATCAACCTTCTGGTTAGCAGTCAAATGCTTTAGGCACTGCACCAGAGCTCCTTGGCCTGTAACCTTCAACTTTGAGTTCATGCTCCCACTCATTAACCAGTCCTCACAGGTGGCATTTATGAACGTTATCTGACTAGTTCTCATGATAGGCCTACAGTTTAGCCAAGAAATTGGCAGAGTCCAGCTTAATGTGCTCCTTTTCTCTAGGAGCTCCTGTTTTCCTTGGCACATTAGGAGAGGAACCTTCTCTGTCTGGCTTAGTTTGCCAGCTGGGGTATGAGAGGCTGGTGAGAGCCAACACAGAAGGCTTGGAAAAATAGGGGCAAGCGCGTATGTCGGCCCCACTGTGGGCTTGGCCTACCAAGCCCGGATGAGGTGTCCAGAGACCAAGGTGAAGAGTGGCCTCAGTGGACCATCTTTGCCTTTTCTGGAGGAGGAACTTAACACTGATCTTAACCCAAATACTTCTCTTTAGGGATTTACAAGTCTGTCCTAAACCACTTTAATAATACAATGGTAATGGTGGTGGCAGTAATAACAACAGCTAGTGTTTATTGAGCTGTTACTTTTTGCCTGACATGGTGATAAAATTATAACACAGCTTACCTCATTGAATCCTGACAGTAATCCTAGGAGGTAGATATTGTTAACAAGGCTATTTTATAGATGAAGAAACTGAGGCCTAGAGAAGGGACTCTTTGCCCATCTGCTGCACTGCCTGACTTTCACTATGTAGATAGAGAAAAGGAAACATGGGAAGGAAAGGGACTGGCCCAGTCTCCAGCTCACAGCCCTCACCCCCCATACCATCAAGCTTTTCCAGGCCCAGGAGCACAGCCTCCAAAGGGTGGGGCAGGGTACAACAAGAGCGCTAAACCCTGCTCTAGATGCTTGGCAGCAGTTCCCTCAGTTGATCCGCACAGCAGACTCCTGAGGTCAATGTCCTTATTTGCATTTGCAGAGACAGTTAGGGGCTTGCTCAAGGTCACCTTGGTGTTCAAGACCTGCTCAAAGTACTGTGCTGGGGTTCCAACCCGGCAGCAGCCGCCTCTGCGTTCGCTGTCCTTCACTGCACATCCACTTGCCTTTCTAAATGAACAGAGTTGAACACCCTCACAGACGCTAAATTTATATTTCCTGGCCTCCCCTTCCAAAATGGATACACTAATTACTGACCATTTTTTTTAGTAATAGTAATCATCAGGAAGACATTTTAAAATGTTTTCGTTTTTTGTTCTGCATACTGCTGAAATAAAACATCGATCAAACCCACAGGAAAAAAAACCAACAAGTGTAAAGCCATGTAAATGAGGAAAAGTTCAGAATGACATTACAGTAAACCAAAAGAAACAAAATGTTGATGAGGGGCTTATTTTTGTAAAAGATTAAAATATGAATCATTAAAATAGGACTGTATTTCAGGCTGTGTATCCGCATTTCATCAGAGACAACATCACCATGACTACTGGGTTTGGATTAGAGGCGTTCTGAAGCCCTTCCCAGATCTAAAACGGTACCTACCACGTGTGCTGTGGTCCTGAGTACTACTTAACATTTTTAAAAGTCCAGTTCGGAACACCTCTGCGTCTTCCTGCCCATCTTCTTTTAACAAGTGCTCACTCAAGTGGTATTATGTCTTCAGCTTGTTAAAGCCTTTTGCTTTATTCAGTCATAACAGTAAATAGAGGCAATATGTTAGCAGTCAAAATTCAGAAGGAAAGGCTGGAACAAAGTCAAAGCAAAGTCACAAGGTTCCCTCAGGAATCATTTAGAATAGAGTATCTGTGGAATTTTATTGGTGTCTATGGGAAAAGGTAGAGGAGTGGAGGCTTGCAGTAAGGAAATGAATATGGAGCATTTCTCAGGTTCATGCTGAGTTTAAAAGAAAAAAAAATAATAAAGCAATATCTACAGCCCAAAATATGTAGTCAAATTAAGTTGTTAATTAAAGTCTCTGTTAAAAATGCCTAAAATTAGCAACAAAAGCCCAATGCCTGGTGCAGTTGTTGACTGCCTATCTGTGTGTGGGCCAGGAGGTGGGGGGACAGTCAGAAGCCTGTGGTATTTTAAAGATTAATCTCCCATCCCTAAAGGGTTATGAGGCATCCTCCTGCATTTTGAACTTGGATATCAGCCAAAGGGGCAGGACAAGATGATGACAGATTTGTTTGTTTGTTTGCTAATTAAGTACTCAATGGACACTTTGGTACCAGATACATCAGAACAGAGGGCCCCTGCTCAAATCAGCCCCCACCACCCTCTGCAAGGGTATGGCATCTAAAGATGATTTTCTAGAGATTTTCTAGAGACCTTGGAGAAATGCCTGTATGTATTTTTAAAGGAGGGAAGCATCCCAGAATGTGCCAGTTCCTTGTAGGGCATCTTCAATAGTTAGCGTTTCTGACCAGGCTGGTGACTTTTCCTTCGTGTTTATTCTTTGCCTGCTGGGGTTAAGGTGGATTAGAAAGACATGTTTTTCTCTGTAGGAAAGATGTCCGTGAAGAATCAGTGAGTTGTCAGTGAAACATGAAAAATGTTCATAATGAAAGACTTCATAATTCTTTGAGAAATCTGAAATGGAACCAAAGTATATGTGAAAAGAGTGTTTCCCCCCTCCCCAAAAAAAAAGGCAAAAATTGAGTTAATTTAAATTTCCAATAAAATCTAATACATCCCTGTGATGAGCTTTTATATTACGTAGCTACTGAAGCAGTTCAGTGACGTAAGAAAATCTTTAAAACCTTATGTGGAAGGGAAAAGGGAAGATACTGAACTATTAAAAGCCTGATTCCTATTGTATGACTATCAACAATCTTAACAAGGCTTTTCTCTCTCAGCGGTGGGGTTATAGGTGGTTTGTTTTCTTTCTGATTTTCTGCATTTTCTAGATTTGTGCAATTAATATTACTTTCATAATCAAAAGGGCTTGATGAAAAAATCACGTAGTTCTGGATTTTTTGAGATTCAGGCACTGCACTCTGGCCCCTTTCGTCTCCATGAGAGTAGCTAGCCTGCCTGTTTTGATCACCATGTATCCTCAGCACTGGGCTGGCATGCAGTAGATAGATGTGCTTGTCGAATAAAGTATTTGCCTGTCTCTGTTTCCTTTTTCTTTTCCAGGTGACGTGCTCTATGAACTACTTCAGCATATTCTGAAGCAGAGGAAACCTCGGATTCTGTTTTCACCCTTCTTCCACCCTGGAAACTCGATACACACACAGCCAGAGGTCATCCTGCACCAGAACCACGAGGAAGGTACCTGAGGAGGCTTTTGCCTGCCATTTAGACATATCCAAGAGGTTTAACTGCTAGCTTGATAATTTGTTCTTATTCTTGTCATTCATTTTTCATTAAGCAGACTTTACTGAGTACTTACTATGTATGTATTGGCACTGGGAAAACTACCAAGATGAATAAGATATGCTCCCAGTTCTCCGAAACTCATAACCTAAGTGAAGAAATGTGATAGATGAACAAATAGAAAAGCATAACTCTAATAAGAGGTGCCATAAAGAGGTAGTGGAAGGAGAGTTTATACCCAGGTAGAAGGAGCAGGATCATTTCATGAAGAGGTGCTCTGAAGGGTTATATGAAAGTCCAGCAGGATTCTGATGACCAAGGGTGGAGAATGTTCCAGATAGAACAACAGAAGAATGGAGTAAGTTCTTGCAATAGAGAACAGTCTGATGGCTTAGGTTGTAAAAGTTATCTCCCTCCCACCCCAAATTTTATTAGGAAAGATTACAAATATACAGGCAATCCCTAGATTATGAAAGAGTTCTAATCCTAAATCTGCCTTTAAATTGAATTTGTATATAAATTGGGATAGATAAATGCAGTTTGTATCAGTTCGTCAAATGTTTATTTTAATAGAGAGAGTATATGTACCTTTCTGTGCATAAATATATATATATATATATATATATTAAACATCTCCAGATACACTAAAGCAACTTTAACATAATAATACAGTAATAATAATGTTTTGATGTGCCATCACAAAGTAGCACCCATTTGTTATTAGAAATCATTGTATGTACCTTGAATTTTTAGTATAATAGGCTTTATAGGGGTTGGTTATAACTAAGGGTTCCAGAGACTGCCTGCATCCCTGTTGTTGTTGCTATTAGCTGCCATGAGTTGATTCCAACTAATGGTGACCACATGTGTTGTCCATAGAGTTTTCAAAACTGTAACCTTTCAGAAGCAAATAGCTAGGCCTGTCTTTCAAGGAAAGAGCCCTTGTGGTACAGTGGTTCAAGCTCTCAGCTGCTAACCAAAAGGTCAGTGGTTCTAACCCACCAACCACTACATGGAGAGTCTGCTTCTGTAAAACTATAGCCTCTGAAACCTTGGAAGCCTGCCTGCCTTCCCTATGAGGAAGTTCTACCCTGTCCTATAGGGGTCACTGTAAGTCAAAATCAACTCAATGGCAGTAGGTTTGGTTTTTGATTTTGGCCTTCCAAGGTACCTCTGGATGGATTCAAACCACAAACCTTTCTGCTTGTAGTGAAACACCTAATCCTTTGCACACTCAGGAACTCCCAAAAAGGGGACCACTAAATGTTAACTATTTGATGGAAAGATGACTCTGGAATTCATACATTCACTCCAAGCAGAGAGAATAAAATAGATACCAAAGAAACCAAACCCACTGCTGTCAATTCAGACTCATAGTGACCTTATAGGACAGAGTAGAACTGCCCCATAAGAGTTTCCAAGGCTGTAATCTTTATGAGAACAGACTGCTACATCTTACTCCTCAGAGCAGATGGTGGGTGCAAACCCCTGACCTTTTGGTTCACAGCTGAGCACTTTAACTACTGTGCCACCAGGGCTCCTTAATAAAATAGATAAACTCCTGTAAGCTTTCATCTTGCTTGCTTCAACAATGGACAATATTTTGCCATTCCAGAACTAATCCAAAGAGGATAGATTGGGGCCAGAGTATGGAGGGCTGTGATTTGCGGGCTATGGAGAAAAGTAACGGGGAGTCATTGAAGATTTCAGAGTTGTTGTTGTTGTTGTTATGTGCCGTCGAGTCAGACCTGACTCATAGCGACCCCTCCTTGGGTTTCCGAGGCAGTATCACTACGGAAGTAGGATTGCCCAACCTTCTTTCCAAGGAGTGGCTAGTGGGTTTGAACCGCCAGCCGTCTGGTTAGTAGTCAAGTGCCTTAGCCACTATGCTACCAGAGTAGGGGGTAATAAGACAAGGGGGAGACAAAAACAAACACACACTCCAGATCCCATGAACTCTGTGTTAGGATTCCTTCTTCATGCACCAAAAGAGGCTGATTACGGTATACTCAGGATCAGTGCTGATTTCAAACGTTCCAGTTCGGCCTTTGCTGCTCTTGTCTTGTTGTTCATGTTGTTGTTATGTGCCATCAAAAGTAACTGGGAGAAAACAGAAGAAAAGGCCAGAATTGAATTGTGGCCATGGACATAGTTCCAAAGCAGGTGTTTGGGTGCAGAAACAGGATATAAAAATCTTATTTTGAGAGTCACTCAGGTAGCAGCTGAGTATGTAGTAATACCCGGTGATTAACTATAAGGAGCTCTGGTGGCACAGTAGTTAAAGCATCAGTGAACCCACCACTCACCCCACAGAAGAAAGATGAGGCAGTCTGTTATCATAAAGATTCACAGCCTTGGAAACTCTACAGGGGTCGCTATGGGTCGGAATCAACTCAAGAGCAGTGAATTTGGTTTTTTTGGTGATGAACCAAGCTTTGGAGGACCGTTACTGGGTCTTCCTGGCGGCGTTGGTTAGAACACCGATGCGGGAACAAGCCATGCTTAAGTACTTTTTCACATGTTCTTTTCCTTAGGACCAGATTACAAGGGGCCTAAAACTTTGATCCTTTGGGGCATTTCCTTACATAGATTGATCATCCCCATGAGCAGGGCTAATATTTTTGTTTTGTTGTTGGCAAATTAAAAAATGAGAAGGTTTTTGTTTTCTTAATTAACACTTCACAAAAGAGAGCCTAACTCCAGGCAACGACATCTCCTCTTTGTGCCAAGTGTTTCACAGCAAATCCCCTCGCTTCCATGACGGAGAATAAAGGAGCGTTTCTTGCAAGCTCCCTGCCTGCTTCTCTCGTCCTTTCTTCTCCTAGCTTCATCCTTGCTACATTTAGCAGCTACCCCCACCCCCAACTTGATTTCTACATTCTTCTGCTCTTCCTGCTGTCTATATTTCCAGCTTCCGTAACAGCCAACAGCCACTCCAGAGGAGAGGAGGTGGGTTTACTGGAGCTTGGCATTAAGGCAAGAATTATATTACCTAGCCTGGCTCCTCCAACACAAAGGGTGTGTGATGGTTGTTTCCCCACCACCACCCCTTCTCTTTCTCTCATTATTTAAAAAAAAAACGGGGGGGGGAATCCCCCCCCTTTTTTTTTAAGGCGCTCTGGTGGCATAGTGCCTAAAGAATTTGACTGCTAACCAGAAGGCTGGTGGTTCAAACCCACCAGCCACTCCTCAGAAGGAAGACAATTCAATCTGCTTCCATAGTGATACTGCCTTAGAAACCCAAGGAGGGGTCGCTATGAGTTGGATCCAACTATATGGCAGTGTGTTTGGTTTGTTTTTTTGTATTCCCTTTTTTATTCTCAAATGTGATTGGAGGCTTACCAACCTCATCACAAATCCTTCCTCCTTTCCCCTTGGCCTGATTTGAGTCATAAGTAGGTGTGTTTGTTGTTGTTCTCATTTGCAGGTGCTCATCAATAGAGAAAGCTGGCTTACTGTCAGAGCTACTCTCAAACCAAGTAAATACAGATGTGCCACCGCATACACTGTAATGAGCTGTGCTCTCAAGTGTGTGATGTCAGTGGCAGTGAGCTCAGTAGGTAAGAGAATGGAGCTAATGAGGCCAAGGTCAAGGGCTTCATTGCCCTGTGGACCAGTTAGCAGTGCCTCAGTCCCAGCTCTTGAAAGTAGTATGTTCTCAGAAACCATTCCTTAAAGCTGCCACCAGGAAGTGGGATTTAAGAGCACATGCCCTGCTGCCTTGTCTGTTCAGACACAGTGTTCCCAGATGAACAGGTGAATGCAGCAAGAAGAGAAGAGTAGCCCCATATCAAAAAACAAAAAAACCCCATTGCCATTGTCAAGTTGATTCCAACTCATAACAAGTGTATAGGGCAGAGTAGAACTGCACCAGAGGGTTTCCAAGGCTGTAATCTTTACAGAAGCAGACTACCACATCTTCCTCCCACGGAGCTGCTGGTGAGTTTGAACTGCTCACCTTGCTGTTGGCAGCTTAGTGGTGAACCACTGTGCTACCAGGGCTCCTTCAGCTCTTTATCAGGAGGTATCAAATAGGAGGAATCCTTGCATGTTACAAACAGTTAACAGGCTCAGCAGCTAACCAAAACATTGAAGGTTAAAGTTCACCAGAAGTGCCTCAGAAGAAAGGCCTGGTGGCCTACTTCTGAAAAATTAGCCACTGAAAACCCTGTGGAGCAGAATGCAGGGAAAAGGTAACCATACAGAAGAAGTGGGAAGAGAGCTGTTACATTGTAATCAGTGTCATGAAACAAAATGTCTATGAACTGTTGAATGGGAAATGAATTTGCTCTGTAAACCTCTACCCAAATCACAGTAACTTTAAAAAAAAAAACCCTCCGGAGCATAATTCTACTCTGATGCACTGGGGTCGCCATGAATTGGAATTGACTTGCCACTAGTTTGGATTTTAATATCAAATGAGAAGAGCTGTAAAAGGCACAGAAGTGATGTGAAGAGGCTGCCTGCCTCCAGACTTTCAGATACAAGGTACTGTTGGTGGCAAAGGGACCAAGTAGAGTGCTGAATGGATTGGTTTAAATTCATCCACCACCACCCCTTATTCTTCCTCTCCACAGGGGAGGAAAAAACCCAGCTCAGAATGAATTCTCTACAGAAGCAATACTGTTATATTTACTGATGAATGGTAACACATGATTTACTTGGGCATATGTGAATGTACGGAAAGATCTGTTCTTGAGGAAAAAAACAGTCTATAAAGTAAAATTATACATATCAAATATTATTTCCTCAGTGATTTATTTTACATAATTAGAGATACCCAAAACCCAAACCCACTGCCGTAGTTTCAATTCTGACTCATAGTGACCCTTTAGGTCAGAGTAGAACTGCCCCATAGGGTTTCTAAGACTATACATCTTTATGGAGGCAGACGGCCTCATTCTTCTCCTGCAGAGCGGCTGGTGGGTTCAAACTGCCAGCCTTTTGGTTAGTCACTGAATGCTTTAACCACTATGTCACCAGAGCTCCATAATTAGGAATAGAGTGTCATAGAAAAGTATGTTGGCCTCAGCTCATGTTGCTGTTAACTCATTCCCGAGCCTCTCTATGAAGCCTGACGGTCACTGAGAACACAGCTGAAAAACTGCTCATCCAGATGATCTGGATGTTGCCTTTTAGCCTTAAGAATCTAACATGTGGAGTCACAGCACCAGGCGGGCTTCTAACATCCTAGGCCACCAGTTCAAGTTAGGGCCACAACTCCCCAGAGCCATCTGTGCTGATGGGGCGTTGGTCATCTGTGCTGGTAGGGCGTTGGTCATCGAGGGCTGAGTATTTCTGGTTTTTGTTTTGTTTTTTTTTTTTCTTGGGTGTCAGTAGTTTAAAAGGTTTCTGAGAGAATTGTGGTTCATCTTTTAAAAAAAATTAATTATTGTCATCTAGTTGACTCAGACCCCCGTGGACCCCATATGTGTCAGAGTACCACTGTGCTCCGTAGGGTTTTCAATGGCTGTTTTATCAAGAGACTACCAGGCCTTTCCTTGGAGGTGCCTCTGGATGGACTTGATCCTCCAAATTTATGATCAGCATCTAAGCACATTAACCCTTTGCATCAGGGACTCCGCAGCATAGATGCGCCCACCAAAATAACATTTTATTAATTTTTTGTGTGTGCAAGCATCCTGAAAATGGAGGAAATGATTAAAAGATGAAAATGGGGAGAATGATGTGTGAAGTGGGCTTTCAGTCTGGGCTAAAGTCTGAATATACCAGCTCTGCTGAGCCCCTGTAGGACTCGATGTGCCCCTAGGAACAAGGTCTGTATTTCTCAAACGATGTTATCCCACAACCCCTTTCATGGACCCTCCTACAATTTCAACTTCTCAGCTCTGTCCTTTCAAATATCTCTCCGGAGACAAGGGTTTTTTTTTTTAATAATTTTCATTTGAAAATATGCACATTCAGTTCTACGATTGTTTCTGCAATAGTGGACACAGGTTTAAGGTGGCAGGTCAGCTCTGGAGCAGCACTTTGTCACTGATGGACATGGAAACTGGGAACAGTGGTGAGAAATCTGAATGTAGAAATACTGCTGATCTCAATTCTCCTTACAATTTACATGAGATAATGACACAAACGTGAAGCAAAATTATTTTCTTGTGGGTGAGGGAGGGAGGACGTAGTGGCCTGAATTTATTTATATAATTGTTGTATTGAGGGAAATATTACCCTTCCCTCAACAAACCCAAATACTCAGAGGCTACTTTGGAGGAGGGAAATCTTATACAATTTTAATGAGATAATTAAAGAAGATGAGGTGTAAGAATCTGCTTTGTAATAACAGAATAATAGCTAACATTTATTGGGTCCTTATTATGTGCCGGGCCCTGATCTAAGCACTGAAATGTTTAAATCATTTAATCTTCATAGCCACCCTGTGAAGAAGGTAATATATCCCCCACTTTATAGACAAGAAAACTTAGGCTCAGAGCAGAAAAGCAATATGCCCCCAAATCACACAGCTACTAGGTAGCAAAGTGAAGATTTGCACTCAGGTCTGGTTGACTCTAGTGCCTGTGTTCATTCCACTGCAGCATGGATAACCAACCAACCAGTTGCTATGGAGTCAATTCAGCCTTATGGCAGCCCCATGTGTGTCACAGTGGAACTGTGTTCCATATTGTTTTCAGTGGCTGATTTTTCAGAAGTAGACTCCAGGCCTTTCTCCAGCATTGCCTCCTGGGTGCACCTGATCCTCCAACCTTTGGGTTGGTAGCCAAGTGCATTAACCATTTACACCATTCAGGGACCCCACTACACGGATGCACCCACCAAAACAACATTATTATTGGTATTTTTTGTGAAAGCACCCTGAAAATGGAGAGAATGAGTAAAGAGTTGTAGTGGAAAAGTTGTGGAGTTCTACTAATGCAATATTCAAGTTAACTGGCTGGGGTACAATGTGGCAGGTTCTACTTCACAGTACCTGAGACTGCCCCCTCTCCAAAAAAAAATCAAAGATAACTTGATAATCCAAATGTCTACCCTCAGTTCACTATATTGAAACCACATACTAAGCTGGGCTGTATTAGCCCTTATAGATCATTGACTCCCTCAGGGTAAATGGGCCAGGAGATCCCTCAGGGGAAATTTCCAGCCTGCAGTTGGGTTCTGAGTTTCTCAACAGCTTCTGAAAACAGAAACTGGCTCTCACTCCAGTTGAGGACCTGCCCATCACAGCAGGTCACACAGGTCACTCTGTAAAAGCCAACTCTTTATTATGGCTGCTGAGTGGGCACCAGGATTGTTGTTTTTAGTTGTGGTCCAGGCAGGTCCAATTCATGGCAACCCTGTGCGTGCAGAGTAGAACTGCTCTGTAGGGTTTTCAAGGCTGTGATTTGTTGGAAGCAGAAGAACTGACTCCTCCTTGGGTATCCAAGGCGATATCACTACAGAAGTAGATTACCCAACCTTCCTTCTGAAGAGGCTGTGATTTGTTGAAAGCAGAAGAACTGACTCCTCCTTGGGTATCCAAGGTGATATCACTACAGAAGTAGATTACCCAACCTTCCTTCTGGTTAGCAGTCAAATGTCTTAGGCACTACGCCACCAGGGCTCTCTTTGAGCTAGTAGTCAGGCGCTTAACCATTTGCACCGCACAGGCACTGGCACGGCACCCGGATAGATGAAGTTCTTTGCTTTCCAAGCGACGTCCTGTTACTGGTTGTTGTAAAAACCATTCAGATTCTCTAGTCTTGCTCAAATGGTGTTGATGACTGAAATGTCAAGGAATTATTGGCTGGGGGTTTGACATCTTTGTTATATATGGTGGTGGTGTAATACTTGACAGGGACAAGGAGCGTAATGATTGAGTATGTGCACACTAGATCTAGAACACATGGGTTCAAATCCAAGCTTCCCCAGTTTACCAGCAATGTGACTTTAAGTGAGTTATTTGACTTCCTTATGTCTCAGTTACCATGTGTCAAAGAAGGAAAATAACAGTACCTATCATACAGGAGGAGCTCTGGTGGCATAGTGGCTGAGGCATTTGACTGCTAACCAGAAGGCTGGTGGTTCAAACCGACCAGCCACTCCTCGGATGGAAGGTTGGGCAATCTACTTCTATAGTGTTTACCACCATGGAAATCCAAGGAGGAGTCGCTGTGAGTTGGATCTGACTCAATGGCAGTGTTTTTTATCATACAGGGAGAGCCCTGGTGGCACACTGGTTAAGTGCCCAGCTACTAACCTAAAAGTTAGCAGTTCAAACCTACCAGCCACTCTGCCAGAGAAAGATGTGTCAGTCTGCTTCTGTAAAGATTGCAACCTTGGAAACCATATGGGGCATTTCTCCTCGGTCCTTTTTTTGTCACATAGCTAAAAAACTGGGGGAGCTGGAATTTGAACCCACGTGGGTTATCATATGGTCTGATGTAAAAAGGGAGTAAGTTTATCTGGGAAATGCCCTTAGAGTAGTACCTGTCACATAACAAGCCTCAATAAATGTTATTCATTATCATTATTTCATTTCAATTACCATAATCAGTTACCTAGATGAGATGGATTGACACAGTGGCGGCAACCATGATCTCAAACATAGCAGGGATTATGAGGGTGGTGCAGGACTGGGCAGTGTTTCACTGGAACTGACTCAAGGATACTTAACAACATTTTGGTTGGAGTTTTTTTTTTCCCTCCAGTTTTCTTACCCATTCACATTATAACTGCATGTTATTGTGGTTGTTATGTGCAGTCGAGTTGGCCCCGACTCATGGAGACCCCTCCTTGGGTTGCCAAGGCAGTATCACTACGGAAGTAGATTGCGCAACTTTCCTTCCGAGTGGCTGGTGGGTTTGAACCACCAGCCTTCTGGTTAGCAGTCAAGTGCCTTAGGCACTATGCTACCAGAGCTCCTATTACAACTGCATACACTTGTGCAAACATCAGATTTGGACCTATTGCCTCCCCACACCATTATCCTAGAACTCCTTTATGGATTAACCAGGCACCATCTGTGGCATTGTTTCTATGGGAAAATACATTTAAAGTGTCAGCCTTAATTACTATCAGAACACAACCTAATTTTGAAATGAGAACTACTTTTATGTTACCTCATTAAACCTGGCACATGATAGGACCTCCATAAATGTTTGTTGAATGAATGACTCCTTTGGACCCCTTCTATTAATCTGTTGATTTCTCTCACATTTAAGAACTGTAAGATTAACTTTTTTATGCCTCTTTTAATTTAGTGATTGTGGATTCTGGCAGGAGGTAATGAGAGGTTCCACCTGAGAAGGAACAGGCCTACATCTTGACTTCCTGTTTTCCCTGGTAAAGGAGCCCCCTGGGGCATCCATTAACACCTTTTCTCCCTTCTCTGGCCTCCTCCCACTCTTCTGCAGATTTGCCTTTCTTTTCCTTTCCAGAACCTCTTCCTCCCTCTTTCTCTCCTATAATTCGGGGTCTAGGGCAGCATTACCTTTTGCCCTCTGACGCTTGTCCCTGATGATACGTGTGGTGGGGAAGTGTAAGGTCACTGGATTGCCCAGAGCCTCTTTTCCTTTCATCAAGGCAGTCAGTCTGCTTTAGAGAGGACCCACTCATTCTCCCTGCCTCCTCTAGCTTCTCTAGTGCCCTGGAGGCTGTTTTTAGCCTTAGGGCTTCCTTATGTTCTGACACCAGAAGTTTTAGGGGCAAGAAATCCCTGATATGCATGAATAATATTCCTAAAATAGCCAGGGATTCTTCAGAAAGCTTCCTTTTACCCCTAGAGAAATGCTATTTGATCTGTTTGAGATAAGGGAACTGGAGCAGTTCAATTTCACCTCAAATCCTGCTCTGTGGTTATCTATGGTTATGACTCCTGGGTGTCACAAACGCTTAAGCACTGGATGGACTGCTAATGGTAAAGCTGGCAGTTGGCAGTTTGAACCCACCCAGCAGCAGCCTTAGAAGAAAGGCCTGGCCATCTGCTTCCATGAAAAGTTAGAACCAAGAAAACCCTATGGACAGTTCTCTATAGCACATGGGGTTGCCCTGAGTCGGGATCTAGTCCACGTCAATGAGTTACGGTTGCCTTGCTCTTTCCCCACTCTAGGACTTCTCTGAGGAGCTCTGGTAGCATAGTGCGTAACGCACTTGACTGCTAACCAGAAGGCTGGCGGTTCAAACCCACCAGCCACTCCTCTGAAGGAAGGTTAGGCAATCTACTTCCATAGTGCTACTGCCTTGGAAACCCAAGGAGGGTTTGCTATGAGTCTGGTCCGACATAACAACAACAACAGGACTTCTCTGATTTATCTTTGGGCCACCTTTATCCCAGTTCCCATAAATAATTTCCATACTCTACCACCACTACCCCCAGGTCTAATTGGCTCATTTGAAATCTGATATCTTGATGTCTTCACTTCTTTTGGCCTTCTTTGAGAAGGAGGAAAAGGTGGCCAACTTCCTCTGCCAATGGAAGGGAGACTCCTACATGCTGCCTGTGAGGAGTTGGAAACCTCCTCTGCTGGGTATGGATTTGCATACACACTCTGTAGGGAGCCACTGGTTAAGAGGGCTTGTTTGGAGGGAGCCCTGCCCACAGTAAAGATTAAGCCTACTTTGCTTTTTTGTTTTTACCTATTTTGTTTCTTTCAGCCCCTTTCACTAAACGAAATTTTATAAATTAATGAATTTTGGCTGATAGAATTCTAGGAATTTACTTAAGGCATATTGCTTATGACCTTAAGTATGTGTGCTCCAAACGAGCTTGGTTTTCCTCTCGGGACCTGTTGAGGAACCCAGTGACACTGACAGATGTTGAGATGTATAGAACAAAATGGGTCACTAGGAGTCACAGAACCAAGAAGGAGGTGAACTTCTCAGAAAAGGACTGTATGTACATGGAACCTGTTTTGAATTCCACCTCAAGGCCTAGAGCCTTTAACTTTTACAATATTGTGCTGGGAAAAAGTCCGCTCTGCAGAACGTGGGACACAGTGCACGGAGGCTGATAAGTGAGTTACCTGCTGAGCCTGTTGATTTGCATTTCCTGGCTGACTTATCACCATCCATGGCCTTGGGGGACCACAGTCATGGGAATGTAATCTAGGTGTGTGAGAGATGAACTAGATTTTAGCCTTTGCTCTACCCTGGAAACTTCCTACTCCAAAACCATGACTTTCACCAAAGGCTTTTTTTTTTTTTTTTTTGGTTGACTAGTTATTCATTGTAACCTGATTAAATTGAGTCAAATTTTGATGAATTTTAAGTAAAGAAACGTTTTTATAAGTGAAAGGATGAGGGAGAGGGAAAAAAAAAAATCAGACCTTCTTTGTCATCATCACATGTACAACGCTGAGGTATTTTGGGCTCTTTGGAAGTGAGAAGAAGGGATTATTTATGTCTAAAAGAAGTCTACAAAGAAAAAGGTTGGGGTCAGAAAACACTTTCAACCAGAATGGCAGTTCCCTACCAGTCCTTGGTCTTTCCTCCCCCTTCCTTCCATGCCTACAGTGACTAACTATGTTTGGCTTTCCCTCCCTCTTCCTTGTGCGTTTCCCGCCCATATCAAGACCTTCAAAACAAGGGCAACATGGATAATTTCCCAGTTTTCCAGCTGGGCAGCTCACCAAGAACAAACCCAGACATCAAGGCCAGACCAAAAAAATCTTCTTGTTTTAGACAGAAGACTCCTACATCTGGGGGATTTAATGCACCCACTGTCCGCCCGGTGCATTTCCTGTGTCCGGAGCTTCTCTGCCTGCCGGCTCTGGTCTCCTAAGTTTCCATACCCTGCTGCCAACTTATAATAACAGAGGCAGCAGGCGGCAAGTTAAGAACGTCATAGCCCACTCCGTACGTGGGCACAGGCTTTGCAAACTGAAACAAAGCTTGGAAGGTCTCATTGCAGGTCTTTCATCCTTGGCAGTGGTTTTGCCCAGACCACCAGGAGCCTGGAATTAAATACCCTCAATCCAGTGCTCTACCATTAATGCTATCAACTTCATCAAGTACTTCCTCTTTGAGTGGTGTCTGTGGAGAAATAAATAAATCAAGCTCCTCCAAGTCTAGTTCCTGCCCAGATCCTGAGTCAAAAGTAAAATCTGAGTTGGATTATCCAGAGCACTGTCTCTCCCTTCTTCATTGTTCCCAAAGATCTAGGCAGGAACAGAGAGTGAAATCTCTCCAGGACATTACATCAGTTCCTCTTTTTCCCCTTGGCATGAAAGTTCTTCCTCTCATAGTCCTCCCAGACTTCCTAGAGCTTGCCCTGAGTGCACACCCACACACTGAGCCTTGAAGCCCAGGACATCAAAGAAAGCCTGCAGGTAACCAGATTACTGGCCAACGCCTGCGTCCGTTTTGAAATTTGTAAGACGGGAAATGGATTCAGGAAATAGGATTTTTCAGTACATGGTCTTCATCATCCTCAAGTATTTTTGAACTGTAATAAGCTTATAAGTATAGAGAGACATGCTGTAAATGGCATTAGAAAGAAAATATATGAAAGTTCAATATGCAGGTGTCTTATACAGTGGTTTGCAATGATCTTGTTTCATATTCTGTGCCAAATAAAAATGATTCATAGACAAAAGATAAATTCATTTTATGGGCAGAGGAATTGAGGTCCATATTAGCTATGAAAAAATAATTTGCCTCATCCCCAAGAGGTTGCTGATCATATTAATTATCTCAGCTATTAAAGTTAGACAACTGCATTTACCCAATGAATAGCCTGTAAGTATTTATTTGTAATTGAGTTGAAGTGAATAAGTTAGTACTTGTCATCCCAAACCATATCCTTTGCAAATTGATTAAAAGCTTGGCAGCGGGGGGAGCTTTCTATAATGGAAAATATCAAACCTGTACAAAAATACATACACTGAACCATCATATATCCTTCACCGGCGTTTGATGGTCAACTAGCTATTCTTGTTTCCTCTGTGTTCCCACCTACTTTCTCCTTCACCATCCTAGCTTATTTGAAAGTACATCCCAGTCACATCATTTCATGTGTAAATATATCAATGTATGTCTGAATAGATAAGAACTCTGTAAAATTACAGAACCATTACATCACCTAAAACAAAGTAATAGTCTTCAATATCAACAAATGTTTTATTCACATTTTTCCAATTATCTCATAAATGCTTTTCATAGTTTCGTTGAATCAGAGTTTGTTGAATCAAACACTGGTCTTTGCAATGTAATTCATTGATGTGTCTCTTAAATCTCTTTCAATTTATAGGTCCCTTCTATTTCTCCTTTTAACACATACACATGCGCACACATACCCACACCCCACACCCCACACCCCACTCCCTTCCTTTCTCTACTCTCTTTCTTGCAAGTTAGTTTTTGAAGAAACCATGTTGGTTGTCCTGTAGAGTTTCTCACAGTCTGAATTTTACTGATTGCATCCCTGTAGTATCATTTAACATGTTCCTCTGACCTTTGTATTTTCTGCTAATTATAGTTAGATCTAAAGACTTGATCAGATTCAGGTTCTGTGTTTTGGTGAGAATAAAAAAAAAAAAAACACTGACATCAAGTGGATTCTGACTCATAGCAACCCTATAGGACAGAATAGAGTAGGCTTTCCAAGACTGTAAATCTTTATGGAAGCAGACGGCCTCATCCTCATCTTTCTCCCGCAGAGCAGCTGTTGAGTTCAACCACCAGCCTTTTGGCCAACAGCTGACTGCTTTAACTACTGCATCACCAGAGTGCAAGTTGGCAAGAGTACTTCATAGGTAATGAGGCGTACTTCATGAGGAGGCACATGGTTCCTGGTTGTCTCTTTTCCTGATGTTGGCAATCATTGATGATCATTACTTTGGTAATAAAGCCACACCACCTTTTACTTAGCATTCGCATGCTATGTCTTGTTCTATTCTTTCACTTTTAACCTGTATGTATCTCTGTATTTAAACTACTATTCTCATGTTGTTGTTGTTGTTGTTGTTGTTATGTGCCATCAAGTCAGCCCTGACTCATAGCGACCCCTCCTTGGGTTTCCGAGGCAGTATC